>NC_134267.1:15442806-15742806 GCF_031893055.1 Leptodactylus fuscus | reverse complement strand
TATACATTTTTTTTTCAATGCCTACGATGTCCTTCTTCCTGTTCCACCTCCCCTGCATAGTAATTGGCGTAAAAAAAGCACCAGGGAAGGTGGGAGGGGAATCAAAATTTTACTGCGTTTACCGCGTGATATTCGACCGAGTACGAGTACTTCAAATACTGTAGTATTTGATCGAATACCTACTCAATTACTTGTACTATTCATTTGTTGAGCTAACAGGGCCTGTTTAACCCCTTCTCAATATCTGCTCTAATAATATAGATTGTCAGGACTTGGGCCATGTGCAAAACAGAGGACACTCAGTGGTAGTACCCACACTAAGAGTTGCAACTGAGGCATCTAAACAGCGGTAATGCACGTTAGACGCAGCATGTGATAGATGTGAATAGATAGAACATATGCAATACTAAAGTAAATTGTATGGGTGATCAGACCCCCTGTGATTCAAGCCCCCTAGGAGATTTAAATCAAAGTTATTTTTTTAGTTTTAAAGGGGTTGTCCCACGTCGCATGCTCGCTAGTCTTCGCTGCAGTAAATTCTTCTGTCTTCCGGCTTTGTTGCGTCATTGGTGGGCGGGGTTACATATGCAAAGCCAGCGGCGAGAAGTCGTCGCTTCTATGCCGCTGGCCCTGCGTGTGCGCTGCCGATGCACTAGGCATCGGACGTACAGTCTTCACAATGTAATACAGACCCGGCATCCGCTGTAATAGAGAGGCAGATGGCGGGGAGTGTAGACGCCGGCACAGGTGAAGCCAGCAGCGGCAGGACCGATGCTGCTATTCCGCTCCTCCTATCTATTAAAAAACATAAAAATTCAAATCGGGTCTATTGCACTTGTTCATATTTAAAAATAAACAAAAATCAGCAATATAAGCACTATAGACATCCCCCATAACAGAAAATGTAAGACTATAATAATATCTATCCCACATGCTGAACACTGTAGCAGGGAAAAATTGCAATAAAAAAATCACTGTTTTTCTTAATTTCACCTTCTAAAAAAAAAATCTATAGACATTGCCCAAAATGGTATTAATAAAAACTACAACTTTTCCTGGAAACAAAGTCCTGTTACACAGTTCCATAAAAGGAAATATTTTTTTAAAAAAAGTTACAGGTGTCAGAATACGGGGACTTTTTTGTATTTTTCAATTTTCTATTTTAGTAAAGGTATTAAAACATAAGAAAAGACATATAAATTTGGTATCCCCATAATCTTATTTACCCATCAAGTATATGTAACCTGTCATTTTTTTCCTATACCATCAATGCTATAATAATAATAATAAAAAAAAAAATCAGTTGTTTTATTTTAATTTTATCCATTTTAGAATTTTTTTTTCCAGCTTTCCAATATTTTATAGGGAATATTAAATAGATCTGGTAAAGTACAATTTGTCCCACAAAAAATAAGCCACGTTACACGGTACAAAAACAAACAAACAAACGTTTTCCTTAAAAAAAAAAACAAAACCCTTATTCAACTTGGGAAAAAAAAATGAATGGAAAAATAAAAAAAAAAATACGGCCTTTGGAAATCAAAGAGGCAAAAATGAAAATGGCTTCAGCATGAAGGGGTTACGCTGTCAACTCATTAAATAAATAGGGTACGCCAATAAAAAAAATTAAAATCAATTTAGAAATTTGAGTTTTTTAAGAAAAACAAATAAAAACATAACCCCATAACATAATAGGATATCCAGAGGTGTAACGTGAAGCTTTTATGCCCAGTCATATATTCGGAACAAGGCTTTGCCATTTTTTCTAGCAGATTATAGGAGGTCTTGCCGCTTGGAGCATCTCTCATGCCGTAACATCCACTGACGTTTCCCCCGATAACCAATATTTTTTATCGTACTGTACATTGCTTAAAGTCATGTTAAAGGGACAAGTAATAAAACGAATGTTTTCACCTGCAAGAACTTAAAAATAAAATATTGTATGTAACGCTTTTCTCTGTATAACACATTGTAAATGTTTAGTTCACAACATCCTTCTGTTGTATCGAGGCATCCAGTTATATAGCTGGCTTCGTATCTGTTGGCATTGCTAAAGAAGACAGAATATACCCACATGGAAGTCAAACAAGAAGAGAGATATTAGTATTTTCCTCAATAATACCATTGCCAAATTGTAACAAAATCTACATTGTATGACTACTCGGCTAAATACGGAAGACTCATATCTGTTCCACGCACACAGACTTCAAGAGGTTGAACAAAATGTGTCATCTGTTACATAGCAATAGCAGCAGTTACTGTCAAAACTAAGAATAAAACATTCACAGAAGAGAAAAAAACACTGCGGATATAATTACACTTTAATCATCATTACAGCAGCGGCCAAACCTTCCACTTATGTCTGAATATTGACGCAGAATGTGTGATACTTACTGTTCCATGGAAGACGTCTTCATATGTCCTTATAAAGGCAATTTGGAGAAGATCTGTCAGCCCTGCTGATATGTCTATTGTGGTAAACGCGTCTTATTTCCCATGGAAAAAATAATGCTGGGAGAGTTTTCTCGATGTTATGCTGTTCCTCTGTTATTCCTCATGGAATTATATGAATAAATCCGTAGCTGGATGACTCCCTTTGTCAGTGGGGCATGCCCTTGTACACTTTGACACTGTCTAGTCATCTGAGGGTGCTTGACTATGTAGCAACACATGTCATTTTCTAGGGGATAAGATAACATCCAATTGTCAGTTTATTTTGTGTGTTTTCAGGGGGAATAACAGAGTAACATCACAATGCAGTGTTCTAGGAAACATGATCCTGAATTATAGTTTTATGGGGAGTACAAGTGATTCTCCAAACTCACAGAAAACACATCTGCACTTTTCCATCTGTCTATTGTGTGGACAGTGCCTTAACTACCAGGGTAGCAGTGGTAGCAGCTGCCACTAGGCCCAGGACAGTAGGGGGCCCTATTTACTTACTGATCCCCGCTCCTGTTCACGGCTGCCTGCACTAATACAGTGGGCAGGGGCCACTAATGGGCATAATACTGTGTGCAGGGGCCACTATGGGGCATAATACTGTGGGCAGGGGCCACTATGAGGCATAATACTGTGTGCAGGGGCCACTATGGGGCATAATACTGTGTGCAGGGGCCACTATGGGGCATAATACTGTGTGCAGGGGCCACTGTGGGACATAATAGTGTGTGCTGGGCCCATTATGGGGCATAATAGTGTGTGCAGGGGCCACTATGGGGCATAATACTGTGTGCAGGGGCCACTATGGGACATAATAGTGTGTGCTGGGCCCATTATGGGGCATAATAGTGTGTACAGGGGCCACTTTGGGGCATAATACTGTGTACAGGGGCCACTATGGAGTATAATACTGTGTGCAGGGGCCACTATGGGGCATAATACTGTGTGAAGAGGGGGCCACTATGGGGCATAATACTGTGTGCAGAGGGGGCCACTATGGGGGATAATACTGTGTGCAGGAGCCACTATGGGGCATAATACTGTGTGAAGAGGGGGCCACTATGGGGCATAATACTGTGTGCAGAGGGGGCCACTATGGGGGATAATACTGTGTGCAGGAGCCACTATGGGGCATAATACTGTGTGCAGGGGCCACTATGGGGCATAATACTGTGTGCAGGGGCCACTATGGGCTATATTACTGTGTGCAGGGGCCACTATGGGGCATAATACTATGTGCAGGGGCCACTATGGGGCATAATACTGTGTACAGTGGCCACTATGGGGCATAATACTGTATACAGGGGCCACTATGGGGCATAATACTATGTGCAGGGGCCACTATGGGACACACTAGTGTGTGCAGGAATGCGTTTTGTGCGAGGGGGGTCTATCAAATGTTCCCCTTGGGACCCAGCCATTCCTAGTTACACCACTGTGTGTGTTGAAAGGGGCAAAATTCACAGGATTAGTTTCAATGAATATTCTTGGGTTTCTCTCAAGCCAGACTATTATTATACTGTAGAGTCTCTTCAGACTCCAGAATATAAGGTGCAGCAACATGATAAACACCTATAGTCTCCTTGTTTTACCTCTCCTGGACTCTATTGCAGTCTCTACCAGTCCCTATTGTGGTCTCTTCTGTCCTATTGCCAGGTGTCACATGCTTCAGGGTACCACTAAATGCTGTGATGGGACCTCACTGGTCACGTAGGGCCTGCTGAGATCATGACTCTTAAGCTCAAGTGTCATGCTGTGGAGCACATGACATCAGACAGGGGGCTGGATAAGGATGCCAACGGAACAGTGGATATCACGCCAGATGTTTATTATGTTCCACGGCTCGTGAGCCTCCACTTATTATACTCTGCGGTCTGAAGAGAATAATATTAACCTCAAAAGTTTTAGGGTCAGGTCAGTCCCAAAACTTTTAGAAAATATCGGTTCAATCTGAACGGGTTTGTTTACGGGTTTGTTTTTCTGTAGCCAAGTGTCAAGGCCTCCTGCAAAGCTACTGACCCATATTCACAACATAAATCTGATGCCGTGAGTCAGTAGACCCACAGGTGATCGGCATCTGTAATACACTTATGTGAAACGAGACTATTAAGACTTGTCGCCAATCGAGATTGAATATTATTTTCAGTGTCTAGCGAGAGAATGTCACATTGGCGGTGGAACGCCCAACTGCACCTCTGTGTTAAGTCCTTTACTTATGTTTTATTTGACATCCTGTAATTCCAAGTGATTGTTCACCTTTTATGCTGCTTTTAAGTCAAACATTATGTGACGATTTGTTTCATAATATATCTTTTGTGATTCGATGTCTGCCGTTTCAAAACTGAAAACTGATTTTTGGCAGCTTCTTCGACTGAGTATCCAACTGAGACCCCCACGCAGATGCGAGCTCAGCCTTAAACTGTTGCTTATCGTTACTTTTCACGATAAGTCACTATTTCTGGCCATTCTATGATGTGTATTTTACATTTTCTTTCAGTTTTCCCATCTGCTTGCTTTATCTCTGATAAAGAAGGGTGATCCAATTTGTACCGAGCGGGGATCGACCCAAATACTCCAAATTGTTCAATTTTTTTACGAAACCGTACAGATGGAGTGAGGAGGTGGCCCAAGGGAGGTGTAAAAATAACAAAAAACATTTATACTCACCTCCTGTTACCTCTTTTGCACTGGGGTCACTGCTAATGTCTGCAATTGGGCCACCAGCAGTCACATGGGCAAGTCCGTATTGTCAGTATAGATCATGACTAGTACAAGTAGACTTTGGCGAACTACTGGGGATAAGTCAAACAGTATAGATTAATGATGGCAAACCTTTTAGAGACCGAGTGCCCAAACTACAACCCAAAACCCACTTATTTATAACAAAATGCCAACACAGCAATTTAACTTTAATAATGTGCGGATCCACAATTGCACACAATTACAGACCTGCAAAATATGTTCATACGAATGGGGCTTTATAGAGCTTTCTGCTCCACTGTGACCCCCACACAGTAAAATCTGCTCCACAGTGGCCCCCACACAGTACAATCAGCTCCACAGTGGCCGCCACACAGTATAATCTGCTGCACAGTGGCCCCCACACAGTACAATCTGCTCCACTGTGACCCCCACACAGTATAATCTGCTGCACAGTGGCCCCCACACAGTACAATCTGCTCCACTGTGACTCCCACACAGTACAATCAGCTCCACTGTGACCCCCACACAGTATAATCTTCTGCAAAGTGGCCCCCACACAGTACAATCTGCTCCACTGTGAGCCCCACACAGTATAATCTGCTGCACAGTGGTCCCTACACAGTACGATTTGCTCCACGGTGGCCCACACACAGTATAATCTGCTGCAAAGTGGCCCCCACACAGTACAATCAGCTCCACTGTGACCCCCACACAGTATAATCTGCTGCAAAGTGGCCCCCACACAGTACAATTTGCTCCACTGTGAGCCCCACACAGTATAATCTGCTGCACAGTGGTCCCCACACAGTACAATTTGCTCCACAGTGGCCTCCACACAGTATAGTCTGCTGCACAGTGGTCCCCACAGAGTACAATTTGCTCCACGGTGGCCCCACACAGTATAACCTGCTGCACGGTGGCCCCTACACAGTATAATCTGCTGCACAGTGGTCCCCACACAGTACAATTTACTCCACGGTGGCCCCCACACAGTATAATTTGTTACACAAATGGGTGCCCAAAGAGAGGGCTTTGAGTGCCACCTCTGGCACTCATGCCATTGGTTCGCCATCTCGGGTATAAACTATTGTCTTCATCAGGATGGGTTCTCCTGTGCCTATGTAGCCATAGTTGTGGGGACTGTATATAGCAGACACACTGGGATAGGAAGGGTTCATGCTGTGGTAAAGGTGAGCACGGATATGCATAATAAATCCTTAATCTTCTAAATGTTACAATTTTGATGCATAATTCTTTTTTGTTTTCCGGTTCATTGCATTTGTCCACTAAAATTTACCTTGAAGTGAATCTCAGCTGAGAATCTCTCACCTCAAAGACAAATGTTTGGTCCACCGGGACCGTTCTCTCAGCCATTATAATGAAATTTTCCATCCAAGTGTATCCTCTACATTCCATCATGGGGATGCGTCCTTGTGCAGATCTCCTGAATAAATCTGCACAGCTGTTCTTTCCAAGTTTCAGGCAAACAACAAATACTGTATTAGTATTCCCCGGTGTACTATGATTTATGCTTGAATTCAGATACAGCATCTTGATTTACATGTCATCTTTTTTGTCTGCTGTTTGTGCATTTTGTAGGAACGAGAACTTTGTGTGAGGACTCGGAGGTGTACGAGTGTGATAGTGTGCATGATGCGTCACACTTCAGATGCCACAATATTTAGGCTCGAAACACACATGCAGAGTTCAGCGCAGTTTGAATGATTTTTTTGGAGCTACCGCCTGAAGTGGTCACGCAACAAGGAGAGGAAGAGGAAATGAATCGCGCTTTACTCCCGGACCTGAACCTTGAAGTATTGGACTCCCGGGCCATGTAGATTTCCCATTCCTTTTCAATACACTTTTGGATATGGTAAAATAAACCGCTACAAAAACAGCATGTGTGATTCCAGCTTCTTTTGGAGAAGTTTTTGAGACCTCTGCCTCAAAAACAGCTTTGAAGACACCTTGAATTTCTCCCATTCATCACCTATTAGGGGGCGTTCACACGGAGTAAAGTGATTCAGCGCTGTGAATCAGTGAATCAGCGCTGATAAAAAGACTCCCATTGACTTCAAGTTGGGTTCCGTTTTCCGCGCAGAACACATTGAAATCAATGGGTTTAAAAGCCTTCCATTGATTTCAAAGTGTTCCACGCAGAAAACGGGAACCCATTGAAGTCAATGGGAGTCTTTTTATCAGTGCTGATTCTGCCGCGAGTTATCGTGGCAGAATTAGCGCCACTTTACTTTGTGTGAATGCCCCCTTAATGGGGGTCAGCTACCTGAAAAAGTTGCTGCTGCCCTATTTTGAGGCAGAAAAAAGTGCTCTAACCCCACATTCACGTGACTGAATGTGAACCATGAAACTTGTTCCATATATGCGGGATTTACAGGTCTGAACATCATGCCAAGCGCGGGACTTGGAGCAATATAGTTATCCATGAAGTTAGGCTCACACGTGCACTGAGTTGCATGGGTGAAGGTGGGGTTAGGCTAAGGCAGTGCATGGATGAAATTTTAGAGCAACACAGTTGCTCATTGGTAAGCACTGCAGCCTTGTAGTGCAGGAGTCCTGGGTTCAAATCTTGCCAAGGGCAACACCCAAGGAGACTCAGTGAGACTAGGGCCACATGTAGTGAAGCGCAGCAAACAGCGTGGTGAAAATGCATAGCCAGAAATCCATTCACTTTGCAGGTACTGTAAAAAATGTGTTTTGGCCACATTTTTGCCTGAAAGAGGAATTTCCGCAGCATTTTATTCACAGTTGTTTTTTTTTTTTTTGTTTTTAAAGCTTTGTTTCAGTACATATAACCTTCTCCTAAAGGGTTTATCCAGGGAGTAAGAAAAATTACCAGTGCATTCATTCATTCATTGCCCGCTTATTATATTTGCAGATGGCAGCAGGGAAAGGGAACTCTGGTTCATGTCTCCCCTGCAGCCACTCCTTTTATCTGCATTGTATCAATTGTTTAAAGACTGCACCCTAACTATGGGTCACATGACTGACTCCATTCTACTGAATGGACCTGCGAC
Source organism: Leptodactylus fuscus (assembly GCF_031893055.1). NCBI lineage: Eukaryota > Metazoa > Chordata > Amphibia > Anura > Leptodactylidae > Leptodactylus > Leptodactylus fuscus. The sequence goes on along the minus strand of NC_134267.1, from coordinate 15,734,626 downwards.
CGGGGTCTGTGGGAGTTGGTGATGTTACACTCTCGGGGTGGCTGCAGGGGAGACTGAGGAACCAGAATTCTGGACTCCCCCGCAGCCCTCCTCTAAAGTAATCTAAAGAACGTCCACCAAATCCGCTCCTTCCTCACCCCTGAAACGACTAAGCAGCTCGTCCAGGCCCTCATAATCTCCCGCCTAGATTACTGCAACACCCTTCTCCATGAACTCCCAGCTAACACCCTCGTCCCCCTCCAGTCCACCTTAAACTGCGCTGCTCTCCTCTGCCAGACCCTCCACTGGCTACCCATAGCCCAGCGAATTGAGTTCAAGCTACTAACATTAACATACAAAGCCATCCACAACCTGTCCCCTCCATATATCTCCAACCTAATCTCCTGCTACCTGCCCACACGTAACCTCAGATCCTCCAATGACCTCCTACTCCGCTCTGCTCTCATCCACTCCTCACACAACCGTCTCCAAGATTTCTCCCGTGCATCCCCCATACTCTGGAACTCCTTACCAAGGCACATAAGACTGACCCCCACAATCACAGGATTCAAGAAGGCCCTGAAGACTCACCTATTCAGGAAGGCCTACACCCCCCAATAACACTAGCACCACACCACCATGCAGCATGGCAGAGTCGCGATGGAGATCCCACACATGAGGCGCCATCTTCTTCACTCTGCACTGTGTCGGCTGCATCCTCAAACAGCATAGCGCGCACCAATCGGTGTGCGCTTCAAGGGCCTGTGATGACGTCATCTCAGGTCTTCAAACTTACTCCCAACCGAACTTTGGTGCTCGCGGTCATGACGTCCAGCTACTCACGGGGAAGGTAAGTAGCCTATCATCTATTTCGGCCGTCATTCTGTGTGTGTGTGAAATTTCAGGACAATCCATGCAGCGGTGTAGGCGTGATTGAGGAACAAACATCCAAACACACAAACTTTCACATTTATAATATTAGTAGGATATCTATCTAGCAAGAGACTTCATGTTTTATCACTCTATTTCGATCAGTAATACCCAATGTAACCATTGTAAGTTAAGGATAAGCCGCAGCACTATCACATATTCATAGACTCGGCTTCTCCGCCTCTGTTATAGCGATTGTAAGCATAAACCAATATTCTCCATCACACCACACATGAGATTTAGAACCCAAGAACAAATAAACGTAAATGGAAGCAGAATGAGTAAATGTCTAATGGATTGTGGCCGGTATAAAGTCACTGTTGCTTTATGTGTATACATTGTCATTTTTTAGAATTTTTTCCCTTAAATTTTAATTTACCTGTCAGACTAATGAACAAGAATACCTACAGCAATAAACAGATGGGTAGCTTGTTTATGTCCGCCGTTCATGATTGCAGCCAATTTATTGCAGACCTGTAGTGTTATTCTCTATAGACAAGTCACTCAGTAGTCATCATTCGCCGCTGCCAGACCTGCCGGATGGCCATTTTCACGAGTCCCTCTATAGCCTTTGGCCCACCTCATCTGCCCATTTTATAGATGCCTTGAAATCATTTTTTGTGGGTAAACTTTTATCTAGATTGTAAGACAGAGACCTGTAATACAGAAGCGCCTCAATCTATTCAGACACAGGTTATACGGCCTAGAAATTTGATTTAAACACAATTATTGCGATATTTACGACTCTTTTCAATCTTTTATCTAATTTGTCATTACAAATTATTCCACCATACAGATTTACAGGCAAACGATACACAACCGTAATTTATGGACGGTACACTTAAACAAAAACGGCATACTTATATTTGATAGATTTATCGTAATTAGACGAAAAAATTTCAATGAAAGGAAAAATACATTTGAATAAGGTTAAATATTTAACATTTTCGGCAAAACACAACAATTTGTGTTGTAGTCTATTAAAAAGAAAAATGTAATTAAAAATTTAATTTTTACAATTTTGAGTCTAAGAAGCCAATTTTTTAAAAATACAAAAATTTAAAAATATCTTTTCTTTACTTATTAAAAATTTAATTTTTACTTTTTTTTTTAATTTAAAATATTTTTTTCTTAATTCATTTTGTAACCCAGTGTCGATTTCTGGAACGAAATGGTGTATTTTGGGAGGAAAAAGGTTAAAGTTTGCAACAGATATTCATCAGGAGATGGATATTTAATCTTTAATCTCTTGTGCTAGGCCACTACTTCGGATCTACTCATTATCCCGAATAAACAATGTGTCATTCCCATTATTTATGTTTCACTGCAGCCAAAGTATCTGGACCTCGTTTTAGTAAGCACCATTCATTTCAACCCATTCAGTATTAATCTCCCTGCTAACAACATCTTTCCTGTTCTATGTGCTGTCCCCTGTTTGCTTTTATGTTTTCCGCAGAGTGTTTATAAAGGGATAATCTTTTACAAAGCAGACAAAATTTTTTGTGTATAAACTACTCAGTTTGAATGCCTCATTGATATACCATCTAAAGTGAAGTGTTCAGCAAGATTACTGCCTGCTCTGCCCTAGTCAACTGGGGAAAATATGAGAGCAGCTTCCTTCTTTATGGTGGAACAAGGGAGACTAATGATCACTTTTGTCTAATCACATTTCTCTGTGAATGCCGTAACACGAACATCTAAATACAGAAATAATTATCAAATTATTTTTTTTGTCGACAGAAGGAAACTGGTGAGGCTTGAGCTTTCTGCAGTTGCGTTGGCATTGGCCACTTTTCGAGGCTTCTTAGGCAGTCCCTGAAAGGATTTGTCTTTGGTGGTGGCTGGTAATCAGTTGAGTTGTTTCATTTTGTTTTTGTGATATGTTTTTGAAATATTTTGGAAATTTTTTTTGAAAATCCATTTCTTTTCAGGATTCAATATGGAAAGGTATTCATAGGTAAAAGGTGTTGAGGTGGGAAAGCCTTAGGTGAATTTACTGGGTCAGGTTTATGTGAGATGTCATTGTGATGTAGAAACTGTAAAATGTAGAAAAGCTACAAGGACTGTGCAATGTGTAGCTGGGCTGATCAGTAGGATGCACAATATATAAAAATATTCACTATTGAGTAGGGTTGAGCTGATATTGAGATTTCAGGATCGTTTTTAAAATCCGATTTTTGATCATTTTCCAGCCAATCCCGATCGTGAAATTTGCTCAACCGCTGATTGGGATCCGATCATTCCCGATCTTGATCGCTCAAACCTACTATTGAGATGTAAGCAGGGTTGGATCAAGGCTGGTGAAGTCCTCCAGACCAAAACATTGGAAATTCTCGGGTTTTATTAAATATGTGCCTAACTTAACCTTCCAGTGAGTCGCAGTGGACGGGATAAACATTTAAGGGTCTACAGTGTTCTCTGGAGTTAAAGCCCTATGATCAAGTCAATGTTTTTGCCTCAAAACGCCATTTTAGCCATTCTTGCCTACTGACAGAATTTCACTTTAAGGCTGAAGTGTTTTACATTGCGTTTTACAGTACCTGTAAATTGGATGGAATTCTGGTTAATCCCATCCACACATTACAGGAAAAAATCCACAGTGATAAACTTGCGTTTTTAAAAACGTTCAAATACGTGAAAATCACAGCATGTCAACTATACCTGCAGAAACACTGGCATTTTCCGTATCCGTGTAATAGGGGCAAAAAGTCTGCAGAGAAAAACTTTGTGAAATTGGAATGAAAAAAAACTGTGGACAAAAATGCGATGTGTTTCTGCCGTGTTTTTTTCCACAGCATGGGGCCTTGGCCTAAGTAAATCTTTAAGGCTATGGCCCCACGTTGGAGAAATGCAGTCTTTTCTTTCTTTTTTTTTTGTTGCAGTTTTTTTTAATCTAAAGCCAGGAGTGGATTAAGCAAAAGAAGTATACTTTTTATATATTTCCCATTTCTTTTGTATTCTTGCCTTTGGCTTCAAAAAACGTAACAAAATCTTCAACCAAAAAAGCTTCGTTTCTGCAACGTTGGTCCTTAACCTTAAACATGCAAATATAAATGTGCTTTATTAGCATGACCGAAGAAAAACATTTGGTGTTGCCAAAGCAAAGAATGGTTGGGGGTAGGGGAAGGGGGTGGGAAAGGGGTGTGTGGGTTGGGGGTTTGTGTGTCCATGGGGTCTCATCGTTCTTGTTTGGGACGTGTGGGTATGGGTGGGCATGGTGTAGACGGGTTTACGTACTTCTGATCCCACACCATTACACATAGCCGGTACTGCTTAATCTCTGCTTTGTGGGTCAGTCTTTACATGGCAGAAAATGCCTGTAAATGTCTGCTTAGTCAATAACTAACTTAAGCATTTCATCCAAATAGGCAGAGATCAGCTAAATCAGCTTTTCCAGGTATTTTCTGTGAGTCAAGAAAGGACCAGGAACTGGAGACCAGCAGTAACTAGAAATCAGCAGTAGAGACCAGCGGTAACTAGAAATCTTAGGTGGAGACCAGTGGTAACTAGAAATCTTAGGTGGAGACCAGTGGTAACTAGAAATCAGCAGTAGAGACCAGCGGTAACTAGAAATCTTAGGTGGAGACCAGCGGTAACTAGAAATCTTAGGTGGAGACCAGCGGTAACTAGAAATCTTAGGTGGAGACCAGTGGTAACTAGAAATCTTAGGTGGAGACCAGTGGTAACTAGAAATCTTAGGTGGAGACCAGTGGTAACTAGAAATCTTAGGTGGAGACCAGTGGTAACTAGAAATCTTAGGTGGAGACCAGTTGTAACTAGAAATCAGCAGTAGAGACCAGTGGTAACTAAAAATCTTAGGTGGAGACCCGTGGTAACTAGAAATCTTAGGTGGAGACCAGTGGTAACTAGAAATCTTAGGTGGAGACCAGTGGTAACTAGAAATCTTAGGTGGAGACCAGTGGTAACTAGAAATCAGCAGTAGAGACCAGCGGTGACTAGGAATCTTAGGTGGAGACCAGTGGTATCTAGAAATCAGCAGTAGAGACCAGTGGTAACTAGAAGTCTTAGGTGGAGACCAGTGGTAACTAGAAATCTTATATGGAGACCAGTGGTAACTAGAAATCAGCAGTAGAGATCAGCGGTAACTAGAAATCTTAGGTGGAGATCAGTGGTAACTAGAAATCTTAGGTGGAGACCAGTGGTAACTAGAAATCTTAGGTGGAGACCAGTGGTAACTAGAAATCTTAGGTGGAGACCAGTGGTAACTAGAAATCAGCAGTAGAGACCAGCGGTAACTAGAAATCTTAGGTGGAGATCAGTAGTAACTAGAAATCTTAGGTGGAGACCAGTGGTAACTAGAAATCAGCAGTAGAGACCAGCGGTGACTAGGAATCTTAGGTGGAGACCAGTGGTAACTAGAAATCAGCAGTAGAGACCAGTGGTAACTAGAAGTCTTAGGTGGAGACCAGTGGTAACTAGAAATCTTAGGTGGAGACCAGTGGTAACTAGAAATCAGCAGTAGAGACCAGCGGTAACTAGAAATCTTAGGTGGAGATCAGTAGTAACTAGAAATCTTAGGTGGAGACCAGTGGTAACTAGAAATCAGCAGTAGAGACCAGCAGTAACTAGAAATCAGCAGTAAAGACCAGTGGTAACTAGAAATCAGCAGTAAGGACCAGTAGTAACTAGAAATCATAGATGAAGATCAGTGGTAACTAAAAATCAGTGGTGGAGACCAACAGTAAGTAGAAATCATAGGTGGAGACCAGCAGTACCAGAGTCCAAACAACAGCAGCAGGGGAGTTGTTTACGCAAAAAATGTTTTTTTTTTTATGTTTTCAGCCCTTTCTCCTTTTGCTGTAAAATTTTATTCCACTGAACCCCCCCCCCCCCCCCAGTATACCTCCCTCAGGGAGTATATGTATTTGTTATCTATAGGGTAGCACAGTGACTCAGGGTTAGCACTGTTGTCTTGCTGGCCAACATCTGCAAGGAGTTTAGGATTTTGCATGTTCTCCCTGTGTTTGTGTGGGTTTACTCTGGGATTTAAAAAAATGAGAAGACACCGAGCACACTTTATAGTGCACAGAGTCTTAACAATGCTTGGTAGGAAGCCATAAAATGGGCAAAAATGGACCAGATGGCCTCTCACCTGATCTGGTTGTGACAGACGTTTACAACTCCGTGTTAAGGGATCAACAGGTGGAGGGGGCAGCACGTCTCATGAACACCGATTGGACCAACCGGGAAGGAATAGCAGTAAAAGAAACAATGGACGGCGCTCACAGGTCCAACAGGTGCAATCTTTTTCATCAATAAAACCTGTGGACCTGTGAGTGCCGTCCATTGTTTCTTTTACTGCTACTCTGGGATTTAGGGAATTTAAACTGTGAGTCCTATATGGGACAGTGTTGAGAGTATATGTAAAGCGCCATGGAATATGATGGTGCTATATAAGGCTCCATTTACACTGAGTAACGCTGGCGTTTTTTGTGCTTATTTTGGCACATAGCGCCGCGTTTGCGTCGCGCTATTTTGTGGTCGCGTTGTACGGCGCAAACGCGGCGTTTACGCGTCGCTATGTGCCAAAATAAGCACAAAAAACACCAGCATTACTCAGTGTGAATGGAGCCTAAGTAAGCAAACAAATAAATAAATAATTGTGAAAAATAATGTTGTTTGACTGAATTGGGTAAGCACTTTCAATTCAGTGCAGGTCCTATCTCTGGGACCTCTACCAATCACGAAAATTGGCTCACACTGTCCAACCTACTGCTCTATTTACACAAAGGTGCAAAACAACCCAGATCTTGATATCAGTGGGAGTCCTACCACAGATATAGGTCCTGTGAATTGGGGATAACTTCTTTTTCACTTTAGCTGACTGGGTAACACCAGGATAAATGGAAAACCCATGAGTGACCTGGATAGTGTAATATAAAAACTGGCAGTCACATGTGGGTTATTAGCGATGTATCAGCAGTGATGTCACTGGCACGTGTTATCACCGGGGCAAGTCAATTGGTCGTGTCAACTACTACATTTCTGGTTCTATGATCCCGGGACTGGAGGAAATTTCAGAGGTATCACTCAAACAGAGGATCAGGGGTGAGATGAGCAGCACTTCTTTTTTAATTTTATACCAACCCTGGATTTTCTATTCTAGCATCAGTACTGGTGATTTGCGGGGGTACTGCGTATCAGAGCCCTGCAGATCTAATATTGATGATCTATCCTGATGACACTCTCAGAAACCAAATAACCCCTTTAAGACTGCTGGAAGAAGAAGATTTAATTTTCTCTTAAATCACATAAGCCACAGATACTATACAAGTAGAAATGAGCGAGTAGTGTTCAATCGAGTAGGTGTTCGATCGAATACTACGGTATTCGAAATACTCGTACTCGATCGAACACTACTAACTGTTCGAAGTTTAAGGTTTGATGCAGAACCAGCATTGATTGGCAGAATGCTATACATTCTGCCAATCAACGCTGGTTCTTCTCTTACCTTTAGAAGTCTTCTCCGTGCAGCGTCCCCGCGGCGTCTTCCGGCTGGAATTCACTCTGCCTATGCATCCAGCCTAGGCAGAGCAGACTGCGCATGCGCGGGCATGCCCTCGCATGCGCAGTCGGCTCTGCTCAGGCGTCGGGCCGGGCAGAGCCGACTGCACATGACCGCGCATGCGCTGTCGGCTCTGCCTAGGCCCTGATGCCTAGGCCCCGATGCCTAGGCAGAGTGAATTCTGGCCGGAAGAAGACGCGGGGATGCTGCACCGGGAGAAGACTTCAAGGAGAATCCAGCCCGACCGTCACTCGTGGACTTGGTAAGTATAATTTTATCGAATTTTGCGTACCCCTGAAACCAGCATTTCCCCCCATAGACTATAATGGGGTTCGAAATCCGTTCGAACAGTCGAACAGTGTGCGGCTGTTCGAATCAGATTTCAAACCTCAGACATTTTAGTGTTCGTTCATCTCTATATACAAGCGGGAAAAAAAATTAAACATTTTGACATTCATGGAAACTGGGTCAAAAGAAACAAATTCCAGATCTCCAATGTTTTACGGCCCACTCCGCCAATTTTCGTTATGCAAGTGCTGATACTTCTATATAGACCGTATCAGTGGCCATTGATGTAGTAGCCAAAATTAAATCCTAAAATAATAATAAAAGGAAAGTAATCTTCCCAATCTTGCCCATGTTCAGCTTTGACTTGTAATATTTTTCAGATACATTGGCCTCACTGAACGTTGCTTCATGGCATACCGTTGCGATATGTACAGTACTTACTTCCATGTTCAGCCCTGTGCCGTTTAGTGATCCTTACTACACGCTGGGAAATCAAGAGATTAGGTGCATTTAGCCCCAAATACCGACATTCTTGACCTGTCAGTGCACCGAGTTAATGTTTTAGAATAAAGAGGAACGTAGAAAATTTTCTGTGAAAACACAGATGTACAAAATAAACTACCTAGGGGCAAGAAGAGCATTTGAAGTACCCTTTCAGCTTCTGCTTCATTCACTCAAGCTCACAGCATGAACTTCATCGACCGTGGGAGTAATTGCCTGAGAACTTGTCGGAATATTTTTACTCTTTCACTGCCAGCCAAGGCTTTTGTGCTGCTCTGCCAGCAGACAGGTTACCCTGGCACTGTATTGGCAAACATATATTTAGAAGCTCTTAAAGTTATTTTTGACACCCGGAAGAAGATTTAACTCAAAACCTTTGTAATACCTGTAGGTTTGGGTTTCTCAAGACTATTTCTGTAGCATTTGATATCATTGTGAAGACATCACAAGCCGATCTGAAAGTACAATGAAGTTCATGCCATTCAATCCTCACAGCATAACTAACCTTTCAAGAAACTTTGCCTAGATAAGAAGTATAGTTTGTGTACATGAGGAATAATCCTACTCCTTGCCACTTTATGTCTCCTGTTTTAGAAGTGGAAACTTGCAGGCTCAATCTCTAATATTCAGTTTTCTCAGAGCTGTTAGTTGAGACTAGCTGTTGTGATATCTTCCATATACAGTGCACAAAATGTAGAAGAGAATCTACAGAATATATATATATATATATATATATATATATATATATATATATATATATAAAATCTCATACAGCCCATTACAGAGAAGTACTAAACTGCAGTAATGTGAATAAAGCACTTAGGGTAAGATAGAAACTTCCATTTTAGTTCCTGCAGCCTCTGTCTGTGCCTGTTTTTTTTTCTTTCTGTATCAATTCCTGATCTCTCTTCCCCTACCCGATTCACAGATTTCTATTGTTAGCGGTAATAAGACACCTGAGTGTCAATCCGATCTTGTACTAGCAAATGTATCAGAGTGAAAGTCAGTCTAGCAGGGAAGGGAGCAGGAAGAGAGTTTTAGAAGTGGAGAAAGGACCATTTTTCTGCTAAAATATATATCAAAGTATCTTAGATTTTCTTTCAATGAAATCAATGAACTATCTATGGAATGTATGGATGACCTGGATTCTTCAGAGTGAAAAACACTGTGGGGGTCACCTATTTCTCCAGCTAAATGAGGGAGACCCCAAGCTCAGAGAAGGTGTATATACTAATTCCTTCTGTCCAATGAATGGGTTTACTACCCATAAAGGTTTATACCCATCTTGGTAAATCGCCTTCAAGATGGGAATAACTGCTCCCATGTCCCAGCCCCTAGATGGAACAGCCGCGCAGTTCTGCTCTACAATGTTTCTGTAACTCACATATAGGACAACATGATCTATAGACACTATGTAGATGTTTTAGTAGCTCCCCTTTAAAGCTCCATTCACAATGTCTGTTTTTCTTATGGCAATAATGGATACCCAAGAGACCCCATTATAGTTATTAGATGGGCTGTCTTTACGGTTTATTCTTACTATTTCTTCTTATGCTCCGATGACAGACTAGAAGAATGGAGTGAACGACACAGATGTGCTCCCTTATCCAAGTATATCCATGCAAAATCTACACTAGTTTGAAACTTGCGCCGGTGTCTGTTCTTCTGGTCTGTCGGAAAACGATCAAAGGGACCTCTAAAATAGAAGACACCAACAGAGCCTAAGCGATCCCATTGTGTCTGTCTTTTTTAAAGCAAATTTTAGATGGATTTGCACCTCATGGACTCCATGCAGAGATGTGTACTCAGCCTTAGCTATGCTAGATTGGTTATAGAACACGGTACTAACAATAGATTGTTGTATTCGAAGAAGAACGTGGCCAACAATTAAATATTATACCAAGGAGCAAGCACGTTAGATACTTACTAACATAAGATTTCTAGTCTTACAGTATGATATGAATCTTATAATAATGGCCATTACGAAAATAATACCTTATAGGAGAGTTAACACAATGTATTAGGGGCGGAGTATGCCAGAGAATCAAGTGTATTGAAATCTACTGAACCAAGAATCGGCACAGCACAATACACATAAGAAAGTCATCGAGTCAAAAATGGCAGCTTCACTCAACATTCATGTAAAGTGTATGGCCCCTTAGGATTTGACCTAAATGTTTCCTTAACTTTTTACTACCACACTTGAAACTTTCCTGTTCAGCTTAGACAAATTTGGTTCTTTGGAAGGATAGAGATGAGAGGCCACCAAACATGACCTTAAGGATCAGATACCCTGCTTGATCAGACTGAGCTTCTCGACCTTATAGATTCTAGAAATAGAAGGATTCACTGATCTACGTAACTCAGATCTACGTAACTTCATTTTAAAATGATTATTTTATAGAGAATATTATTAGATTTCTTTCCATTTAACTTTTTATTTCTGTTTTTTATTGTTTTGTTTCAATGACTTTTCTGCATAATATTGCAAAATAGCTTTCCCAATTGAAGAGCCGGTGTCTGCAACTACGGAGACTGTAAATGAAATGAAAAGGGACAGATTAAAAGATTCTTTTTTTCTAATTTACAATTATTTTTTCCCCCGTGGCTATGAGTAATTTGAAGAGCCAGTAGGTTAGAATTACAGCTTGGTAGCAACTTTATTCCTAGCATTGGACTAATATCAGTACCATGGACAGAGAAAACTCTTCAGTGCACAGTAAAAAGTGGTTCTTGTACCTGTATTATGGAAAATCGAAAATTTGACATTTTTCTATAAAAAAGTGTAACATATATTTTAACTCTTTAATATCATTTAAATATTTATTTATAATAAAAATATATTATAAAAAAATTCTAAATAATAATAATAAATTACTGGTCATACACTATTTTTACACGAATACACAGTAGCTGTTGAAAGATGTTTTGCACAACAAATTGTATTTTTTGGAAATTGAAGATCTTCATTAGAGATGAGCGAGTAGTGTTCGATCAAGTAGGTGTTTGATCGAATACTACAGTATTCGAAATACTTGTACTCGATCGAACACTACTAGCTGTTCGAAGTTTAAGGTTTGATGCAGAACCAGCGTTGATTGGCAGAATGCTATACATTCTGCCAATCAACGCTGGTTCTTCTCTTACCTTTCCGAAGTCTTCTCCGCGCTGCGTCCCCGCGTCTTCTTCCAAGTGGAATTCACTCTGCCTAGGGATCCCCGTAAACTACACTGTCTACCAATAAGTATTTTTGACCCCTGTGGTACAATAGAAAAACCACATTTCTTCCTATCCAATAGTTGGTAGACCCCAGCAGATGCTTCCGTACGGATGGGATTGATGGACACAATACTCCCGGGTGCCTGGTGACACTCCTGGTGTATGTGAGCCATCGGTTGGGTGCGGTTTCTCTGGCCAGCACTCATCGGTCTCTATCTCCCAGTTTTGGGGGTCTGCCCGACTTGGGACACATTTCGACAATCACCATTCACCTTCCACTTCGTAATCACATAGGCCACTGTCAATTTTGGGTAATTCAGTTTTCTTGCTATGCCCCTTAAGGATCGACCATTTCTGTGATACCCCACAATTACCCCTTTCTCGAAATTGGACAACTCTGCACTTCGTGGCATCTTGCATGGTAATTTTGATTTTACATATAAATATATTTTTACAATTGAAAATTTGCTTTTTTTAAAAAAAAAAAAAAAATATTATATGAAAATGTCTGATTTGCACCACCAGTCCCGTGTTGTAGCTGTGTATTACATTTCTAGTGCTGTTGCTTCTTCTGTGGGCATATCAGTAGTACCCCTATGAGATCTGTGCCATAATATTACATTGGAGGGAGTCTAAGCAGCTTTACAACAGGTGCAGCACAAGGAACTGAGGAACTACAGAAATAAAAGAGTCCCGGGGCTCAATAAAAAAACACAATCCAAAAATTCCGTGCAATGATATCATCACGGAGTCTAGGTTATGATTTTAAGTCATATCCGTAACTAAATATCGACAACTAATTAAATCCCCAAAAATTGCAGCATTTAAAAAAGTTTTTGCATGACTTTGCCAATCCATCCTGCAAAATAATCAGAATGATATCCCGCTGCTACATAATATTTGACTCATCGCACCCGGGCGGTTTGTGAAACAACTTGCCATTCACAATATAATCCGCCACAATTTTCTCCTTTTTCTAGCAGCGCAGTCAATTCTCCTTATCTTTTTTTTTTTTTTTTTTCTTAAGCAACTGAAAAACAGCTGGAGGAACACATGGAGTTTCTTCAGCAGCTGCAAGACACAGATGCTAAGCTTTGCACAGTAGTTTTCCTGCAGAGGCTGCGTGCGCGGCTGACTTCTTACATGTCTCTGGGCCATCGCTGACAGGTGGATTTCACAAGACGTCTCAGAACACCAGCCGAACCATTAAGCCATTTGTCTGATTTATCTGTTGATTTACTGCGTGTCTGTAAAAACAGATCCGCGGTGCTAAGTGAAGAAGACTAGAAGCCAGCATATAGCGTTATCGGGAAACTGAGTAGTATAATGAAGTAGCAATCCAATATTACAGCCTATTATAACATTACTTCTTAAAGGGGCACTACACCTACTGTATTAAATCATGTTTTTAAGATTAAAGAAGTTTTCCAGGATCAGTGGGAAACCTTGAGGTGACTATGTGTAGGGTAAATTTAATAAAAGTGATAGTTATTCCCGATCCTTTGTTTGTTTAGTGAGTCCCCTATTCCCTCCGACTTCAACAGTGTCCAGGCCAGAAGTGCAAACCTGCAGCCAATATGTGGCCTCTGTAGTCACCTTTTTTGTCTTGGTGAAGTCACCGCTGGTACATCAATGGTCCCATCCCTGTGACCACTACAGACAGTGATTGGCCACAGTGTTCTCCTATTGGAAGTTGGAAATTTCAGATTGTTACCCACAGAAGTTATTTAGGGCCCAGCTTTTGGATTAGAGTGCATAGAAGCCTAGATCATAATGGGTTTGTTAGAGGAGTGTGCACAGTGAAGGGTTGGGACCTGAGAAGCTGTTGGAGGGTGTGGTTGTGGCTCAGAGGAGATGGGACCTATGAAATGGAAGGCCCAGGGGATAGAACAGTACATGGGACCGGTGCTGATATCTTCCCTCCTATACACTCTTTTACAATCAGTGTATCATTAGTGCGGGCAGTGCGCGGCAAGCACACGGAGCCCATTATATTTTATGGGGTCCATGTGCTTTGACAGCACATCGCTTGCAATTGCGGTTGTATTCAGTCCGGGAGTCTCCATGCGGACTCTAACCGGACAGTGACCCAACCCTAAGAGAGTGATGGCACTCTACTAGGTGTAGTTCCCAACAACAACCATTACTGGGGATATACTTGTTACTGCCAGTATAATTGCCCTTTACAACTTCATTCTATATTCTATTATAAAAGGGCGCTCCAACTTTTTTTTTATTGTATAAATGTGCCACTAAAGTTGCCATAAAAATAAAAAATGTTTACTTACCTCTCCTATGTCCTTCATTTCCAGTGGTGACCGCTTTGGTCTTCTGTATACAAGTCCCGAAGCTGAGTTAACCAGTGATTTCCTATTTGTGCTAGGTGACCGTTGCAACCAATCCGTGGACTCAGCAGTGACCTCTTCACCACAGGACGTGACTGCTATGATGTACCATTTGTGGTGAAGTGACCATTGAGACCTGTGATTGGCTGCAACATTCACTATATAGAGAAGACCGAAGCTGCTGCTGCGGGGAACAGTGGTCCGCAGAGAGGTAAGTCCGCAGAGAGGTAAGTTTTTTATGTCTATATCGCCTTCATCTGCCCAATTAAACCATAAAAAAGTGCCAGAACTCCCTTTCATGACGGATATTTTAAGAGCTGTTTGGAATCCAAGTCTGTAAGTAAATTGTGATTTTTCTGACTACTCGACAATAGGATTGTTCTACTAAATAACCTGCCCCTGACTTGCATACTGTCCATGCTAAATGCTATTGTGCAGATGATACTTTTAGAGAATAATGAAGCTCATTCTGTATCACTTCAAGGACTTTGGTACTTGAGTTGGGCTTTAGCGATGGATGCACCTGAAGTCATGGTTAAGGAGGAAAGGGTCATATCAAACAGTGGGAAGGAATAGAGAAGAAGCTTCTTCATTGGCTTTCAAAAATCATAAAATATTCAACCCTAACCACAAGAAGCCTTGGTGTTTTTGTGTGAATTGCTGGTACCTGGAGATAATAGGTACTTGACTGATGTCATAGTGTGATAAACAATGGAAGTTTCCAGTAGTTGTAGGGAAATAATTATTCTATGAATGCAAATGTTGAGAGGCTAGGACAGCGCTATCTGCCGCAGATGAAATACCTACTTTGAATAGATCATAAGTGTAAAAGCAAGAGAACAAGGACAAACTTCAAGAAAATAACATAATCAAGAGGGAGGTCTTTATGGACAATAACATGACATTCAATTTTTTTTCCCTCTTTAAGGGTAGATCAAGAATGGTCCACACGCTTTGATTGACATGGACAACAAGCCCACTTTTAGACAAATTTTTCATGGCCAAAGTCATTGAAACTGTTCTCCGAAGGATCAATACAGAACCATGATAAAACAATAAGACCAAAATGCAGAAAAATAATACAAATGCCATACATGTAAAGCTCACCAGTGGCTTCATTGACAGTCTACACTTGTCGACATTGAGGCAAATAGTGAATAAACTTATTTCATAGGCTCATAACTCTCTATCTCCTATCTTATCCCATGATGGATGGTCCAGTTTCTGCAGTGATGAACAGGATCCTGATTTTTCTTTGTACTTGCTTTGGTCCAAAATGACTTGTATTTTCAAATTACATGGGGAAAATATGCAAATGTGACTTCCATGATGTAATTAGGAAGCCAGTGCCTCAAGTATGCACACCAATAGAGGGCGTTCACTGAGAATGTGCAAGTCTGTCTTCAGTGAGCGCCCTCTATTGGTGTGCATTCTTGAGGCACTGGCTTCCTAATTACATCATGGAAGTCACATTTGCATATTCTTCCCATGTTCCTCTACGCAGTGGATGGCTTAATAAGACTCCACACACCTAAATGGTGGTTCTCTCCCTATGGAGTGATGATATCCCCTCAACATTTTCAAATTAGTGAGGGTAAGGATTTTATGATGACTCAGAATGGGTAACGTATGCTATCGGAGTCCCCTGCCAGCCACCATTTCTTGGTTGGACATAGAGGACATGCTGCATGGCGAGTTATTGGTTATGACAGGTCACCTCTTTGGCCAGGGATTGTCTCGGTCACTGTTTTCCATGTGCTGAGAGGGACTAGGAAGTAAAGGTCAAGGTGACCCAGGTAGCATTAGAAGAGGAGCAGCAGGGGATTACTGAGATGACTATTGTTTCCTTTTTCTTTTCTTAAGCACATTATGAGTTGTAGAAACCAGAAAGATTAGGTTATTTTTCAAGTTAATGTTCTAAACTGGATTCTACACAGTCCAGTCATATTAATGTGACCAGCGCCTACTTTTGACGTCAACGTTAAATAACCAATCGCAGAAGGCGCGTGTCATCAGCCATCTGGGTGCACTCATCATTGTGGAAGGCACGATGGAGCAACACAAGTATGCATCTATCCTTGTGGACCATGTTCACCCCTACATGCGAATTGTTTTTCCTCAGGATGATGGCATCTACCAGCAGGACAATGCGATGTGTCATAAAGCTCGCAGTGTACGTGCATGGATCGAGGAGCACCAGGATGAGTTTACCGTACTCCCTTGGCCAGCTAACTCCCCAGACTTGAACCCAGTTGTCAATCTGTGGGAGCACCTCGATCAGGTTGTTTGCGCCATGAATGCTCAACTGCATAACCTATCGCAGCTGGTCACGGCACTGGAGTCGGCATGGCTCAACATCCCAGTGAACATCATCACAACATCCCCTCTCTTCCTGCACGTCTCGCAGCGGTCCGCTCTGCCAAAGGTGGTTATTCTGGATTTTGACAGGTGGTCCCATTAATGTGACTGGACTGTGTATTATAACGAGGGAAGAATTAGCTGTATGGCATAATCCATGTGTAGCACCACCTGAGTTTAGGGTTAAGGATCTTGGCTGACCCCAGGACTTGGTGCCCTAAGTTGGTCTGGTGTTTTATTCACTGTATCATCTAGCTAAGGTTTAACTCTATACAGTGTGAGTAGGGTTTAGGTGTTGTAGGATTGAAAACAGCAGAAAATTCTGTATTAGAATGTGACATAAAGGATACAATGATAAGCTAGGTTTTGAGAACATAACCAAATGGCCTGAAGTTGGTGGAGGACATCAGGCAGAACCAGATATGTATTACTATGGAAAAGAGGTAGGCATAGTCAATCAGGCCAGGGATCAGGTCATGGAGATCAGCCAGGCTGAGGATGCGGTGCAGTGGAGAGTCCAAAGATTACGTGGAACTACAACAACTAT
The DNA here is from genome assembly GCF_031893055.1 of Leptodactylus fuscus. Classification (NCBI taxonomy): domain Eukaryota; kingdom Metazoa; phylum Chordata; class Amphibia; order Anura; family Leptodactylidae; genus Leptodactylus; species Leptodactylus fuscus. The sequence continues at coordinate 15,717,933 of NC_134267.1, read as the reverse complement.
GGAAAGGTAGTTTGTTATAGGCATGGTAGTGATAAAAAAGTGGGTGAGAATCTAAAGATACAAGTACAGCAAAAAGGTTTCATACTTGAAGGGAACTTGTCACAATGATCATGCAATCTGATCTGCTGACAGAATGGTTGAGCAGATTGATGTATAAAGACTCAATTGAATTTGTATTTTATATATAGAAATCCCTGATCATTGTGCACTTAAGAGTCCATTGGACAGGTCTAATACTACAGCTATTTTTGTAAGCCCGGTTATATTCTCTTTAGCTGAGTCCTCCAAGTTATTATAAATTTCCTACCTAAGCCTCTGGGTGTCTAATCATACAATAAGAAGGAATTTGAATCAATTAGAAGTTCTATGAAAAACTAAACTATATATCATTCTGATTCTAGTAGACTGGACATCATCTTCATGGTTGCAAATTCTCTAAAAGGAGTCTGCCAGGTTGGTAAAACATTTGCTATGGACTTAATGATAAGAAAACAATAAGCTTTATAGTATATTTGACATAATGTATCCCTTTAGTTATTGCAGGTCATCTCTTCATTTGCAAATGTTGATGTCTTGGAAATATTTACCTGGATTTAATATTGATGGTCAATTCTTAACTTGGTGAGGACAAAAAAATGTATTCTCTGTCCATAGGATAGGGGATAAATTGCTGATCATTGAGACCCTCACTGATTCTAAGGATGGGGAGTATTTCCCTCCCAGCTCCTTTCATTTTGCCAGAGATAGTAGAGAAGTATACTATCTAGCTATCTTTGGCGATCCCATTGTAATGAATGGAGCAGGGCCAGGTCTTTATCCACTATAGACATATTCTCAAAGTAAAACAACCCCCCTCCATTTTCAGGATCAGTGGGGGTCTCAGCAGTCAGACTCCCACTGATCAGCCATTTATCCCCTACCCTATTGATGGCGTATAAATACTGTTCATGGCATAATCCTTTTAAGAATTGGCCCTCACCTATCTGATATTAATCACCTATCCAGTTGGAGGCATTCCTTGCATTTGGTAGCTCCAAGCTTTCAGTAGAGATGGGCAAACCTCTGAAGATTTCTTTTGTTTCAGGTTTGGAGTCTTTGGTTCAAAGGTTTGCTTCAGGTCAAAAAAGTTGAGCACAAACCAGAAGTGCAATTCCACATCCGGTTCGTGGGTGACGAACATGAAGCATTTGCAAAATTAGTTTCAATCTAGTTTGATGCACACCGGTTTGCTAATCTCAAGCTAAGAGAGAGTAAGTTCCAATGTATCCACTATATAATCAGTTCTAGGTTAACACAGAAAATTGACAAGTTCTCAGCATCTGAAGTGCGCCAATCGCATCCTGCTCTCAAGAGGGTGACAGGAAGGAAATAATCGTATATGAATTCTTGATTGTATTTGACGGAGAGCAGTGGTTTTTTTCCAGGTTCAAGCACATTGAAGGCAAAGCCTAAGTTGTGACAAAGAAGAGGAAGACTGCTTATCATCTTTCATTTTGTCTGCTAAGCATTGGAGGTGTCGCAAACAGCGATGACAGAGAAAAAGGCGTAGCCTCAGCCTATGTGCTGCAAGACAACACTGCAAATGAGAAATTTATTAGATTAATCGCATACAAGGAAGCACAAAACTTTCATAAGATCTCGATTGAAAGCTGCCTCTGCTTCTTATGTATGTTGTCCAGGCTTCTGTGTATGTAACTGCTGTCATATGAAAGAGCAGATTCTGTCTTTCATATTACACTAAAGTAACAGTACTACCTGCACTATATCCAGAGATATCATCAGTTGTCAACACAGTCGGGATTGGAATATTTATATTCTCTTGTTTCCAATCCTGCCTGATGATACCTCTGAGATAATACAGGTAGTACCGCAACAGAGTACAGATAAGAATCTCCTCTCTCATATGACACCAGAAGCAAGTTTCTATCTTTTATAATGCCCGAGATATAGCTGAAATGACACTCCGCCACCTTTATCTCCCTTGCATTCCACACATACCCATACACCAAATACAGTGGGAAGAAGGGACATCTCTCACTAGAGAAGCAAGGGAAAAATATGCAAATCTGTTTTTCTATTTACATCTTGGAAAACAGATTTGTATATTTTTCCCATAATCCCCCAGTGGAGCGAAAATGGCTTTGTAAGTCTCCATACGCCTGTGGAGGCGCTCACTCCTTAAGGAGTGATATTATCCCCAGATCCCTAGAGAAGCAAGGAAAAGAGTAAGGGCCCCTTCACACGGAGGACACTCTGGCTGATTCGGAACGTGTAAACGTTCCGAATCAGCAGTGTTTAAAGCAGGTTCCATTACTTTCTATGGGAGCTGGCATACATGCGCTCCCCATAGAAATGAATGGGCTGCTTTTTCCCATTCATTTCTATGGGGAGCGTGCATATGCCAGCTCCCATAGAAAGTAATGGGACCTGCTTTAACCCCTTCCCGACATGCGCCGTAATAGTACGGCGCGTGTCGGGTCTGTAACTATGGCGACCGCCCGGGAGCCGGGCGGCCGTCATAGCCGCCGGGTGTCTACTGCTTTAAGCAGTAGACAACCGGCTCTAATGCCTCCGATCGGTCCCCGGACCGATCGGAGGCATTAACCCCTCCGGCGCTGCTGTCAAAGGCGCCGGAGGCGCCATTTTCCCGGCGGCGCATGGGCGCCGCCATTTTGGCAGGGATCGCCGGCTCCTGGAGCATGCTCCAGGGCCGACGTCACGTTGCCATGACAGCCGGGAGCCTTGTTAAAGGCTCCCAGCCGGTCTGCAAATTGTCTCTTTTGCAGGCTGGTGTATACAGCCTGCAAAAGAGATGATGATTTTTTGCAATGCATTGCAATGCATTAGCATTGTAATGCATTGCATTAGTGATCAGTAAAAAAGTAAAAAAAAGTATAAAAAAATATAAAAAGTATTAAAAGTTCAAATCACCCCCCTTTCCCTAGAACAAATATAAAAGTAGTTAAAAACTGTGAAACATATACATGTTAGGTATCCCCGCGTCCGAAATCGCCCGCTCTACAAATCTATAAAAATATTTTTCCTGTTCGGTAAACGCCGTAGCAGGAAAAATAGTCGAAAGTGCCAAACCGCCGTTTTTTCACTGTTTTAATTCTGATAAAAATTAGAATAAAAAGTGATCAAAGCAATAACATTTCCCGAAAATGGTAGAACTAAAAAGTACACCCAGCCCCGCAAAAAAAGACGCCCTATGCATCCCCGTACACCTATGTATAAAAAAGTTACGGCCATCGGAATATGGCGACTTTTAGAAAAAAAATTTTTTAACACCGTTTTGGAATTTTTTTTAGGGGTCAAAATGTAAATAAAACCATATAAATTTGGTATCCCTGGAACTGTACCGAAACACAGAATACAGGGGACATGTCATTTTGGCTGCACAGTGAACGCCGTAAAACCAAAGCCCGTAAGAAAGTCGCAGAAATGCATTTTTTCTTCAAATACACCCCATTCTGAATTTTTTTCCTGCTTCCCAGTACATTATATAGAATAATTAATGGTAGCATCATGAAGAAAAATTTGTCCCGCAAAAATTAAGACCTCATATGGCTCTGGGAGCGGAGAAATAAAAAAGTTATGAAGGAGGGGAGGCAAAAACGAAAATCAAAAAATGCCATCGGCGGGAAGGGGTTAAACACTGCTGATTTGGAACGTTTACACGTTCCGAATCAGCCAGAGTGTCCTCCGTGTGAAGGGGCCCTAAAGAAATGCAGAATTTCCCATAAAGGAGCCAAATTCTGTTAATAAAGTATAATCAAAGAGTTGTTTGAAAGTTTAGTTATGCTTTAAATGGTCACTTTTTAACAAACTTTGAACAAACCAATAGTACAGATGAATATATGTGCTTTATTTCGCAAAAATACTTCTTTCTCCACTTGGCGTTTTTCCTCCTCCCTCCTTCCCTTTTAAACTGACTTTTACTCTGAAATCTCTGTTATATCTGCTTGAAGATGGGGCTTCAGATTGCATGTATCAGAAAACCATTGCTTTAAAGCAGTGGTCTCAAACTCAACTCAGCATGTGGGCCGCAGAGCAAGATCCCAGCCAGTCGGCGGGCCGCACCGCGGCAAATTTAGCTCCACCCACTTTTATGTTGACTCTGCCCATTCATTTTTCATGTGCCCCCACACTGTATAATCCTCCTACAGTCACCCGTAAACTATATGTCCCCCCCTCCATCTTTCCCCCAGTTACATATACACCCTTCATCTGCCCCCAGATTCATGTCCCCCCATCTCTGCCCTCAGATTCATGTCCCCCCATCTCTGCCCTCAGATTCATGTCCCCCCATCTCTGCCCCCAGATTCATGTCCCCCCATCTCTGCCCCCAGATTCATGTCCCCCCATCTCTGCCCCCAGATTCATGTCCCCCCATCTCTGCCCCCAGATTCATGTCCCTCCATCTCTGCCCCCAGTTTCATGTCCCCCCCATCTCTGCCCCCAGATTCATGTCCCTCCATTTCTGCCCCAGTGTCATGCCGTTCTCCCCCCTCCCTTCATCTGCCCCCAGTGTCATGAGCCCCTTCATTCCACCTCAATGTTTAAAGAGGACCTTCCACCATTTTGCCCACAGGCAGTTCTATATACTGCCGGAAAGCTGACAGTGCGCTGAGTTCAGCACATTGTCGGCTTTCCCGATGTGGGCCCAGTGTGAAGAGCTTACGGTCCGGTACCGTAGCTCTTCTATGGTCAGTAGAGCATCTCTGACACTCAGTCAGAGACGTCCTTCTTCACAGCACAGCCAATCGCGCTGTGCTGTGAGAGCCGGGAGGAACGCCCCCTCCCTCTGCTCGCAGTACTCGTCCATAGACGAGCATTATCAGGGAGGGAGGGGGCGTTCCTCCCGGCTCTCACAGCACAGCGCGATTGGCTGTGCTGTGAAGAAGGACGTCTCTGACTGAGTTTCAGAGACGCTCTTCTGACCATAGAAGAGCTACGGTACCGGACCGTAAGCTCTTCACACTGGGCCCACATCGGGAAAGCCGACAGTGTGCTGAACTCAGCGCACTGTCAGCTTTCCGGCAGTATATAAAACTGCCTGTGGGCAAAATGGTGAAACGTCCGGATTCAACTTGGATCCGGCGTCCCTAGGCTTGTGCGGGCCGCACAAAATTGTTCGGGGGGCCGCATGCGGCCCGCGGGCCGCGAGTTTGAGACCCCTGCTTTAAAGGGATCCTGTCATTGTTTTCCCCTTTTTTTTATAATACGTAGGAATAGCCTTAAGAAAGTCTATTCTTCTCCTACCTTTTGATGTTTTCCTACGCGCCGCCATTCGGTAGAAATCCGGGTTTTCTTCAGTATGCAAATGAGTTCTCTCACAGCACTGGGGGTGTCCCCAATGCTATGAGAGAACTCTCCAGCGACGCTGCCATCTTCTTCTGGAACGTCCTCTACCTGTGTCTTCTTCCGTCCTGGCTTTCAATCTTCTAGGCCTCTGGCAGAAAATGACCCTGATACATGAAATCATAGAATTAAAAGAGTGTGGACTTTGGCTTTCTCATGACTGTTTGTCCTAGATGGTTTGGGGCTGTACCTGAGTCAGAGATAGTTATGAAGCTGATTCTTCTTTGCTTACTGTGTGCAGTTTATGAAAGCTAGTTTTCACACATCAATTATTGGAGAACTGCAAGCTACATATAGGGGAAAACTGCTATAAAATACGGAATAAAAGTTATATAAAAGCCAGAAATAATCTTACTCCTCATGTACGTAAATGGTAGGTTAGAGTGGGTCCACAACTACGCCCGGTTTCCGCTTTGCAGGTTTCCGTTTCCTGCCCAAGAAACTGGACAGGAGACAGAAACCGGCAGGCAGTTTTCAAACCCATTCATTTGAATGGGTTTGAAAAGTGTCCACCCATGAGCTCCTGTGAGCGTCTTCTGTTCTCTGTGGCGAAACCGTTTTTTTTTTTTTTTTTTTAACCGGACACAAAGTCGGACATGCAGAGCTGTTTCGCCGCGGAGAGCAGAAGACACTCACCGGTGGACGTTGAATGCCGGGTTTCCATCTCCTGTCGGCAGAAGATGGAAACCTCAAAACGAAGATCGGGTGCTGGTGTGAACCCGCCCTCATACTAAAAAGTCACAACAGGTTCTCTCTAAATAGAGCTTACTAGGAGCTTACTGCTTATTTTGTTATTAAAGAGGTTATTCTGCAAATAATAGTATTGAAATAAAAAATGTTATATATATATTTACACTTTATTTTTAAAAAAAAAATCTTATATTTCCAGAATATTGCTAGGATTTACACTTACTAAAAAAATCCTTATATTCCAAAAATAATGTTAGAATTTTTGTATTTACACTAAGTAAAAATCCTGATGTTAGAGTCATTTCTATGAGCAGCATCTATTGTTTCCCCCTAGTAAATTTATGAAAGCGGGCACAGTCAAAGTATAGATATTTTCTTAAAACTTTTTTTGCAAACATTATTTTCAACATTTTAAAGGGATTTCCCGACTAATAACTTTTATCACACATGGTTGGTAATCGTTGTTGAGTTGGTGAGGATCCCTGTTATTATATAACACTATGGAAGATAGTCTATGGGGTCTGTGTGCTTTCACTGCACACCACTTGACGGTGCGTGTGGTATTTCGTTGGGGGGGTCCCCATGTAGACTCCACAGAACGGATTACCAACGCAGATGTGAACGAGGCCTAAATTTTTGATACATCTTTTCAGCTGTAGAAGTGGAAACTGCACTACACTGTTTGCTGATTTCTGTCTTGCTTGATCTGATGTTGCTGCTTGTGGATCTGCAAGTTCAGAGTTCACCATGTGACGCATACAGTCTTCTCTTTTCTCTGAATGTTGTAACCTGTGTTTCTCCATTTGTCACACTTACTGTGTAGATTTCTGTAATAAAAAAAATAAAAACATCTTCTCTTCACCACTATATAATGCCTGCAGTACATCAGCTACAAGCAGATGAATAGCACATTACTGCTCAACCAGACAAGAAACAGGGTTTAGCTGTAACCTGTAGCCATGGAGCAGCAGCTGAATCATAGTATACATAGCTCTGCCTTGGAGCTGTGAACACAAAACGGTAGTCAGACCTTAGGGCTCATTCACACGGGGGGGGGGGGGGGGGGGGCGGATTTTGGCACCGAGAGCGAAGTGGGGTGCCTCATCACTCTCGGGTCAAAACCCGTCTGCCACGACCGTTGCAGTCGCGGCTTCCCCATCTCCGCCTCCGGAATCGGCTCAAATGAATGGGCCGACTCCGGAGGTTTCTGCCGCCAGGTGGAAGCGGCGGCTCAGCAAGCTTCGTAATTTGCCTAAGAAAGGGCAGCTCGCTTCTTTTTTTCCGCTAGCTAGTGGTCTCCATAGACCACCATTGTATGGAGGTGGATTTTGAGGCGAAATCCACTGTCAAAATCCGCCTTTTTGCCCCTGTGTGAACTAGCCCTTAGTCCAGATTACTTGTAAAGCAACCTTGGTTTTTAATTTTAGATGTATTGGGAAAACCTTGTGACCATGGGGACTGATTTATAATGGCTTGTGCACTAGAAAGCAAAAAATTCCAAGTTTTTGGGAGCCTTCACATGGAGTTTACGCTCGCTCATTCTGAAAGTAAAACTCGTTCAGAGTGAGTGGCGTAAAAAACAGGTCCCATTGACTTGAATGGGTGCTGGCATATGCGTGCTCCCCATTTAAATCATTGGAAGGCTTTTTTTACCTATTGCTTTCAATGTGATACGCGCGTATGCCGTCACCCATTCAAATCAATGGGATCTGTTTTTTACGCCGCTCACTCTGAACGAGTTTTACATTCAGAATGAGCGAGCGTAAACTCTGTGTGAAGGCTCCCTTAGGCTAAGACTGCATCATATTTTTTATTTTTGTTTTTCAGCATTTTTCATCGCATTTTCTTCTCTTATTAAATTTATTTGGAAATTGCGAGCGTTTTTTTTTTTTTTTTCTGCAGTGTGTGAATGATATTAGTGAGAATCTCTTTCAATTTGCTTGTACTGTAAAACACATCAGTTTTTCTGCAGCGTTTCAGCAATGTGAGACCTTAGCCTTAAAGTTTTATACCACTTTCCTCAAAAGGGGCAGTAGGATGTGTGATGCCATAAAATACGCCACCAAGGCGCTACCACCGCTGAGGATGCACCTATAAGATGATAAAGCCTGAACCTTGTCATAAATTAGTTGCAACCACCGGTGGGGCCGGAATTATCAAGACTAGAGTATAACATGCCAGTCTTGCTAAATCAACCCCTTAGTCTTCACCCATCATCTCTCCAGCTCTGCACTTCCACAATCTGCGCATCCCAAGCCATCAAGTATATTACGTGATAATATCCAGAACAGGTTTTTCCTCCAGTAAACAGAAAATAAAGGATTAACCATAATGATGATGAATACAGCTAAGCAGTAATCTGCGTATTCACAACCGTCAATGCTTTTTCTTACCTAGAGGCGTCAAGTTCATTTTCAAGGTCGCGGCTGCATTTTGTTTGCATGTGCGTATGTCATTCGGATCGTGCATCTGGATACAGCGCGAGCGTTTCATGTATAAAAGGCTGCGCGGTTTAACCCTTTCTGCACTGAGACGTGTAGTCAATATGTCTTGCAGGTGCAATACCCCTCCCCCGCAAACACGGGAAAGAGGGGGGGCCGTACACGTTCCCAGTCACTCGTCCTACCTCCGCTATACTGTATGTACTTTTAATAATCTCCATAAAAGCTTCATTCTCAATCCCTAGGCTCAAGCTGACAGTGTAAATAAAATCACCCAAATCCACAGGGTACGAGAAATGAAAATGACAAGGATTAAAATTTTGTCAAACCTCTTTCTTTTTTAAAATTCAGCTTCCCTTCCAATTGGATGGCGACCTTGTGTACGCACAGCTTAGGACCAGACGGTACGCTTTCACTTTTTCTATTGCTCCACAGCTGGCTTACAGTATTTAGTGAAAGTCTGTGAAGAATGTGCACTGTGCAGAGAATTAATGCTGTAATCCCCTATCGTTGGGGTCAAATGCTGAATAGGGCAGAAGAGGTAGAAAATATGTTACATTGAATGGCATTGAGATGCATCAGCATGCTGTTCTGTTAACTGAGCATTATAGCAAGCCGCAAGTAAAGAGAGGGGATGAGGTAATAGGAAATCAAGGGACGGGGGCCTCCAAGGGTCTGGAACCCCCGCCCCCCACCATGGAATACACGCCGCGTGCTAATAATAATAACAGTGGCGATGATCATTTATGGATGTCAGGATTGCATATCTTACAAGATGATACAGAATGTTTAATGGCGCATCTTCTTAAAGGGGCAGCGCATGAAAGTAAGATAAAAATGACAAAGGGTCGTGCATTGTATATACAAATAATATATAACACATTTCTGGAGTGTTTTAGTATGTTCTTTTATTATGCATTATAACTATATATATATATATATATATATATATATATATATATATATATATAGTAAATATAAATATTATATACTTTATACTAATTCAATATATATACATTTTATAATTACATATATATATATATATATATATATATATATATATACAGTATTTGCACTGTAGTTTTAGTTTTATATTGGTAAGGCCTGGTTCATATCTCCATTCAGTATTCTGTTGGGGGAATCCGCTTGGGGACCCTCCAAACAGAATACGAATGCATTGACTAGCGGTGAGTTTATGTAAGCATACGGACCCTATAGACTACAATGGGGTCCATTTGCTTGCCGCGCCATGTCCACACAAGTCATGCGGCGAGGAAAGTAGTTCATGAAGTACTTTTCTCTCCGCATGTTCTGTACAGACACCATGGACCCCATTATCGTCTATGGGGTCTGTGTGCTTTCATAAGCTCACTGCTAGTCAATGCGTTCGTATTCCATTCCCAAGCGAACCAAATGCAGATGTTAACCAGGCCTAATTTTTATATGAATCTAGTTATAAGATTTATGGGTTTTTTTTCTAAATATTGCATAAGTACCGTATATACTCGAATATAAGCCAAATTTTTCAGCCCAGTTTTTGTGCTGAAAAAGCCCCCCTCGGCTTATACTCGAGTCAGCAAAAAAAAAATTATTTTTTTTTTTTAGGAGGGGGGGGGGGTCTATGACCAGCCACAATATTAATGTATAAAATCTCCCATAAAATAGTGCAAAAAAAAAAAAATTAAAAAAAAAAATTAAAGTTCTAAATCCTTCCTTTCCCTAGAATACATATAAAAGTAGAAAGTGATTGTGAAACACATACACATTAGGTATCCCTGTGTCTACTGAATATAGGGGATCTGCAGTGCTCCTGTTCCGTCGGGAAGGGATTAATAGGAGCACTGCAGATACCCTATATTCAGCCAGATTGAATTCCAAGTGGAGGAAGAAAAAAACAGTCCTCAAGCTCAGGGAAGGGGCAGACAGACAACCAAAACACCCCCTCCCTTTCCCCAGCACCTACTGCACCCAAAAACTCCGACCATTTTAATTTTTGAAATTTTCCAGTAGCTGCTGCATTTCCCCCCTCGGCTTATACCTGGGTCAATAAGTTTTCCCAGTTTTTTGTGGTACAATTAGGAGCCTCGGCTTATATTCGGGTCGGCTTATACTCGAGTATATACGGTAAATGAATAGAATTATTTAGTACATAGCAAAAGTAGCTTAAAGTTAAGGCCACATGTAGCAAGACGCAGCCCAAAAAATACTGTGTAAAAAAACGCGGCGGAATGCATCGCTTTTTTTCCCCACATTTTTCACAGAAAGCCTCCAGCGTTTTTCTGCTTCTATTGTACCGATATGCAAACCGCCAGCGTTTCCGTAGGAATAACTTACAAAAATGCGAGTGTTTTTGATATTGAAGCATTTCTGCTGCAGATTTTGTTCCGCAATGTATGGATGGGATTAGCCAGAACCTCATCCACTCTGCAAGTAATGTAAGGGGGCATTCACACGGAGTAACGCAGCGCTGATTCTGACACAATAACTTGCGTAAGAATCAGCGCTGCAAAAGAGAATCCCATTGACTTCAATAGGTTCCGTTTAATGCGCGTAACACATTGAAATCAAAGGGTTAAAAAGCCTCCCATTGATTTCAATGTGTTCCGCGCGCTAAACGGAACCTATTGAAGTCAATGAGATTCTGTTTTGCAGCGCTGATTCTTGAGCGAGTTATCGTGCCAGAATCAGCGCTGCGCTACTCCGTGTGAATGCCCCCTTAAACGCAGCATTTTTTGCAGCTGCATTTTCATAACATGGGGCCCCGGCCTAAAGGGGATTTGATATGATTAGTGGTGGTTCGATAGCCTGGAACCCCTAAATCAGCTGGTTAAAGAGGTCACAGCATTCAGGTGAGCACGTCGGCTTCTTACCTGAAAACCCAATCACATTGGCGTACATTGCGTAGTGGACAAGGAATAAATAATAATAGATCTGAATGGGATTGAGCTGCTGATATAATGTTACTAATGATAATGATGTCATCAGCACAGAAAAGAGGCCACAACACTCTTGAGCGCCTTTAAATAACATTATATTTCTTTAATATTTAGGACTAGTTCGGTGGGACCGGTCACACAGTATAGGTAAGTTACTTGTGGAGTCTCCTCTATGTGGCCCTCAGAATTGCTAAGCATTCGGCCCCCATTGAGCAAAAAACAAGGATGACTATTTCTGATATTCCCATTCATGAGGTTTTCCCAGAATCCCCTATCCACAGAAGTGGTGAGAAGTGACTGGTCACTAGGGCTGCCACCATTAGGACCACCTATTCCTAAGAATGGGATATTTGCATCTTCCGAGTAGAATGATGGTCAACAACTCAGCAGCATCTTTTCTTCCATCTGTAACTTTCCGTTGTGCTGTTCCTCTGTGACACCTCCTTCAAATGTATGACTAAATTGTCAACTGGATGTTACCATTCATCTTGTGGAAGAGCTGTGTCCCTACAAAGTTTGCAATTGCTAGCACTGATTGGACAAGATTAGCGTGCACATCGAAACGCCCCTAACTAGTAACACCCAGTTGTCAAATTATTAATATCATTTTTAAAAATGTTATACTTAGAAGGGTCTATTCACACGGAGGGAGTTGGCGCTGATTCTGGCGCGAAATCCACGTCGGATTCAGAGCTGACAAGAAAGACTCCCATTGACTTCAATGGGAATCCATTGAAATCAACGGGAAGCTTGATTTCAATGGGTTCCACGCGGAAAACAGAACTCATTGAAGTTAAGGGGAGGATAATTTTACTGCGCTGAATCTGATGTGAGTTTCGCGCCAGAATCATCGCCAACTTCCTCCATGTGAATGTACCCTTAATTAGGCTGGGTCATCAATTAATTGGTAGTCCGATATTAGGGATCCCTGTAGATCAGCTGTTTGAAGTAGCAGCGGCACCCCCTGATTGACACTTCATTGGTCACATGGCCTGACCCCAGCTCACTCTCATGCAAATGGAGGGGCTGAGCGGCAGGACCAAGCAAGCCAATGCAAAAATGTACGGCACTGTGCTTGGTTAGGTACTGAAGAGGACGCAATGCTTCCCTTACCTGACCCGGGCTCATCGTGGTTACCTGACCCTTGCCAATAGGATAGGTCATCAAATACAAAGCCTGGAAAATCCATTCACCCTTTGATCCCCTGTAAATTGCACTGGATACTAACCTATATAACTGTGCTATAGTGCCATAATATAACATTCCATTATTACATATAGTATATTTACCATAGTTAGTACTATTCCTGTATCTCCGTCCTATTTGATATAGATGTACTAGAGCTAAATGTGTTATCCATCTGTATCTATCCATTTGATGTCACATTAATATTTGGGATCTCCATGGAGGTCAGACTTGTGTTTTCTTTTCTTTGGTTGGGTCTGAAGTAACATCAGGGCATTGTAAAGCTTTGCAGGATGTTTGCTGTTGTACAGTGTCCGGGGGCTTCCTGGCTCGGAGTGCTGACCCGTATCTCTTGTTCCTTTGTCTGACGTACGAGCAGGATATGCAGCTTTATACCTTCATCTCCAGGAAGAACAAGGTGGGTGAAGATAGAAAGTCATTCTTACTCTTCCTGTGGACTCAGGTGCCGTCTATATTGTCAATGACTCAAATCCATTAGCCCATATCTGAAGAGTCTAAAAATGAAGATCCAGTGCGAACAACAAGCCAGGTAACCGGTGTATAAATAGATTTATTAGGTGGTGCTTAACATGTTAACTGTATAACAGCAGAACAGGTCCGTGTTCACACATGGTGGTGGCTGCATCATATAATCCGCTCTTGTTTTATCTCGTTTTACAAAGAAAAATGTTACATTTTATGGCTAAAGTATCCTAGCGTTATACCGCGTGTTGCAAAATGATTAAAAAATACTAAATATTCCAGACGATAATATTTAGGACCTCTATGGGTATGTACACACTGCTCAGTTTTTTCATCATTATTTTTATGATAAAACCAAGAACTAAATCTTCAGAAAGATAACGTATAATGGAATTGTTGCAGACATGGTTTTGTATGGTACGACCAAGAATTCTTAGTAAGACATTGACGTTTAATGGGGTATTCCCATGATGCTTGTTCACTAACCTGCAGGCTGTTGTGCTCTCTTCACTTCCTGCTTTTCTCGGCACATTGGTGGGCGGGGTTTCACTTGCACAGGATTGGTTGTAAATGAATTACCACAGTGTGAAGCTGATGTAGCAGAGCTGGATTTGAGTCAGTTTGCATTACATACAGAGGTAACGGACTCCCTATCTCAGCCCTTATCAGTCAAATTCAATTAAATCGACTGATAAGAGCTCAGAAATCCCGGGGCTCTCACCTCCCCCTTCCCCTATCTGAGAAGCTCCGCTTCTTAAAAGACACAAACAGCTCAGAGCTGCTCCCAGCCCCCCCTGAGAGCGGGCAGCTACATCACTTGACCAATGAGCAGATAAGCCCAAGGGCCATAGAAACGCAGTGTAAACAATAAAGTGAATAAATTAAGATAGCGGCCAAACAAAGCAGTTTTGATAAAGCAATGCATTTAGGAAAAGTCTTAAATCCACATAAACTAGCAGTATAGATAGGATCCTTGTGATGGGACAACCCCTTTAAAATGTTAAAACTGCACGCATGACTTTTTCTTCCTTTAGAAAAGTGAAAAAACATGTCAGATTCCTTCCTACACATGAACACCACACGGAGGGGGCTCCACCTGCATCAGTTACTTAATATCAGTTGCTCTCATTCTATGACGAGTGAAAGAATCGGACATTAATAACAGTAGTGTGAACGAGAGATAGTCGAACCTCACTGAATTGTTTGGATAGAACCTAAAGATTTATTATTATACTCAGGATTTCCATCAGACCCCCAAGTATAATATGTGGAGGCCCAGGGGATGTGAAAAAAAATAAAAAATAACAAACATTTAGACTCACCTTCCTCCCACTTCTCCTGGGCACCTATATGGCTTCCAGCCTCATATCCTCTTCCTCGGTCCTGGACTCCTTCTGACATCTCACACCCCAAGGTCACCACTGAGGTCTGTGATCATGATGCCCTATGTGACAGCTGAGAACTGGGGCCACTGCTGAGGTTGAATGCCCAGGAGAGGTGACTATAAATGTTTGTAATTTTCTCTCACCATCCTTGGGCCTCCATTTATCATACTCTGTGATCTGAGGAGAACCCAGAGTCTCTGGGTAAGTTCACACTGAGTATTTTGGTCAGGATTTTGAGGCTGTATTCACCTCAAAATCCTCACCAAATAGACGGCTCCCATTGAAATCAATGGCTTGTGTCAACTCCCGGAAAAAGAAGCGAGGTGCTCATTCTTCAGGCCATTTCGCCTCGCGATTCATCCTGAAGACACTGCCGACTAGGCCCATTCATTGGGCCTAATCCGGAGTGGAGTGCGCAACTGGATGCCGCTGCAGTGGTTCGTCATTCAGTCACGGCTACCCGTTTTTTGCACGGGAACCTGAGGCAGCCACCGCCCGGTCCAAAAAACCCCATCTGAACTTACCCTAACAGTGTTTCATGGGTGATGGATGCCAAAAGTTTTGTGTTTGAAGCTGAAACTTTTAGAAATTTAATGTCGAATCCACTTCTAAGTGAATTGGTTCCCCCTATGCCTGGTGTCATTCTTCCCAAAGATGTTTGATCAATGTAGCCAAAATCAATGAGTTCGGCTGACATTCGTCTAGTATGTCTGATCATACAACCCCCATTGTGAGGTAAGTTTGGTTCAGTAGAACAATGGCAGGTCTGGTTATTGCGACCATAGTCTGGGCTATAAAACATGTCTGCAAATCTGTAAGACCTAATAAAAATGAGCATAAAGATAATATTATAAAAAACAGGTCATCAATTAAAGATCAGAATGGGCCTGTTCATTGGTCAGTCCCATTCAAGTGACTGGTGGGTGAGCTGCAATACCCAGCACTGACACTATACAATGACGGCACTGTGCTTGTTTTTTTCAGAAGAGGTTGTAGCATTCCTCCTAGGTGTCGGACCCCTGCCAATCTCCAATATCTTAAGAATAAGTCATCGATCGATAAACCTTTAAAGTGAGCGCTTAGTCCTCCTGGACTATCATGGATCGTACCCACGCCTATGACAGACACAAGAAAGGAATTTAAATTCAAGATATGCTGAATAGAAGAATACAGATTTTTATTGGGAGCGCTGCGTATGATAAAGCAGACACATGTACGTTGCGTGTCCACAGTGCAGGTAACATTGCAATGAATCCTTTTATTTCAATCTCATTTTGTATAGAGCTTCGAGAACGCCGAACGTTGCCGCATTTTCCACGGAACATTCTTTCTTAAGAGATGCTATAAGCAGCCTCGATGGCCTTGGTAGAGGATAGCAAACTATTTTAAAAGGTTAGGTGTAATATGCGGCTTTCTGCGCTCCTTCTTCTGCAGTCTTTACAAAATCCCCGCACAATAAATGCTGTTATCTTTTACTTCTTTCTTTGAACCTGTTCTTTATGAAGAGTATTTAGTGAACTCTTTGGCATGTAAGAAGGCTGGCAGTATTTAGCGGTGAATTGGCATAGAGACAGCAGTGAAATATATACGGTAAGTGGAAGGTTGAAGTGTTAAACAAGAAGAAAGAAAACGTAAAGCTTTAAAGTACAAAAAAATACTGCAGAAAAGAAAGCGGAGGTCCTGGACCAGCTCTTAATGTATTGTCAGCATTGTGTTTTATATAACACGACTAAGAATTACAACTGCAAACAGATATATTAAGACCTGCAGCGTCTTTGTCAGCACGACACCTCTCGTTACTTATCTATACAAGGAAATTCTGATGAAAAGTTTCCTTTAAAAGAAAGGTCCATTATTAGATTCCATTCACGGGACCGTAGTCGTAGTCGTGTGGAGGTCAATGGAAATGTAATGGACAGCATATAGGCGGCATTGGTGTGCGATTGTGTTTTCCATGGACCTTATCACTTGCAAAGATAAGACCAAGCTACAAAATGGACAGAGATTGGACCTATTCCATAGTTTGCAGATTGGTCCTATGGTCATCATACAGATGACTAAAAAGTACACGGGTCATTCAAACAACTGTGGCTCGTTGTCCAATTTGGGCAATCCGGACGGTTTCCGTCTTCTACTGAACAAGAGACGGAAACCCGGCGGTCAGTTTACAAACTCATTCACTTGAATGGGTTTGCAAAGGTGACTGCCGGTGAGTGTCTTCTGCCTGTCTGTGCGGAAACCAGTTTTTTTAGCCAGACACAAAGTCGGACATGCAAGACTTTGTGTCTGGTTTAAAAAAACTGTTTCCCCGCGAACAGGCAGAAGACACACAAGGGCGGCCACCTTTGCAAACCCATTCACTTGAATGGGTTTGGAAACTGACTGCCGGGTTTCCATCTCCTGTCCAGCCTATGAGCCCTCTGTGTCTGGAGCCTTTGTGGCTATTCCTTAACTATTCTGAACACATTCTTGTGCATTTTACACACGAAAAAAGTTCTGTACAATTATAGGTTATACACATATGATAGGACTTTATAATTTACAAATCGAAAGTTTCTTAAAACAGCTAAAAAATATAATGTAATATAATGAAAATATACAATAAAAAAATGTAAGTAAATTTTATTTAATAAAAGGCCATAAACTTGTGTTCAATTTTTGTACATAAAAAAATCTAAACTGTAAAACTTGTCCTGCTAAAAAAAAAGCCTCAAATAGGGGCGTAGCCTAAAAATATAACAGTCTGACTAAAGGAAATCTACTCATATTTTTGACTGTCTATGTACATGATATAAAATCTGAAATTATTCATTGGTAGAGATGAGCGAACACTAAAATGTTCGAGGTTCGAAATTCGATTCGAACAGCCGCTCACTGTTCGAGTGTTCTAATGGGTTTCGAACCCCATTATAGTCTATGGGGAACATATACTCGTTAAGGGGGAAACCCAAATCCGTGTCTGGAGGGTCACCAAGTCCACTATGACACCCCAGGAAATGATACCAACACCCTGGAATGACACTGGGACAGCAGGGGAAGCATGTCTGGGGGCATAAAAGTCACTTTATTTCATGGAAATCCCTGTCAGTTTGCGATTTTCGCAAGCTAACTTTTCCCCATAGAAATGCATTGGCCAGTGCTGATTGGCCAGAGTACGGAATTCGACCAATCAGCGCTGGCTCTGCTGGAGGAGGCGGAGTCTAAGATCGCTCCACACCTGTCTCCATTCAGGTCCGACCTTAGACTCCGCCTCCTCCGGCAGAGCCAGCGCTGATTGGCCGAAGGCTGGCCAATGCATCCTATGCGAATGCAGAGACTTAGCAGTGCTGAGCCAGTTCTGCTCAACTACACATCTGATGCACACTCAGCTCTGCTACATCAGATGATGTACATCTGATGTAGCAGAGCCGAGGGTGCACTAGAACCCCTGTGCAAACTCAGCTCACGCTAATAGAATGCATTGGCCAGCGCTGATTGGCCAATGCATTCTATTAGCCCGATGAAGTAGAGCTGAATGTGTGTGCTACACATCAGATGTACATCATCTGATGTAGCAGAGCTGAGTGTGCATCAGATGTGTAGTTGAGCAGAACTGGCTTAGCACTGCTAAGTCTCTGCATTCGCATAGGAATGCATTGGCCAGCCTTCGGCCAATCAGCGTTGGCTCTGCCGGAGGAGGCGGAGTCTAAGGTCGGACCTGAATGGAGACAAAAAGCAAAAAAGAAAAAATGCAGCCCACTTACTTATGAACTTTTATGCATGATCCTTGCTGGGAGTTCTGTGAGATTCCATGTAACCAAAGGACAGAAGAAGCCCGGAATCCATCCCACCGGCTATGGGTCATGTAGCAAGAAAATTGCGAAGTAAAAAATTCCAGCTTGCATCCACGGTCCTTATAAAACTTAGCGTTTATTCCAGAATTAAAAAGCACACGTTCACAAGCAATATCGTCCCATAGGAATTTCCATCCCATTACATAGACTTGCTGACGCGTTTCGAAGACATGTAGTCTTCTTAGTCGTAGCCTAAGCAATTTTCTTGCTGAATGGAGACAGGTGTGGAGCGATCTTAGACTCCGCCTCCTCCAGCAGAGCCAGCGCTGATTGGTCGAGTTCCGTACTCTGGCCAATCAGCGCTGGCCAATGCATTCCTATTGGAAAAAGTTTATGTCACAAAAATCACAATTACACACCCGATAGAGCCCCAAAAAGTTATTTTTAATATCATTCCTACCTAAATAAAGGTTATCCCTAGCTATCCCTGCCTGTACAGCTATCCCTGTCTCTTAGTCACAAAGTTCACATTCTCATATGACCCGGATTTGAAATCCACTATTCGTCTAAAATGGAGGTCACCTGATTTCGGCAGCCAATGACTTTTTCCGATTTTTTTTGATGCCTCCGGTGTCGTAGTTCCTGTCCCACCTCCCCTGCGCTGTTATTGGTGCAAAAAAAGCGCCAGGGAAGGTGGGAGGGGAATCAAATTTTTTTGGAGTTTGCCACATGATGTTCGATTCGAATCGAACACATCGAACAGCCTGATATCCGATCGAACATGTGTTCGATAGAACACTGTTCGCTCATCTCTATTCATTGGTTTAAAAACATTCTGAGTTCTCTGAAGGTTCTGTCTTTTCCTTATATTACATATAATTTACTTACAAGATTTGGCGTACTTTCAGATTCCATTGGTTTCTTGCCATTTCCATCCATCTCGACCAATTTGAAAATTCTAAGATGGTGATACTTACTTGTCAGAAAATTTCATTGCCCAACATAAAATACCATTGCTTGAACCTATGTAATCTTGTTTTTTGTTACACCATTATGTTCTTTTCTACGTTTTTCATTCTACCAAATGGCGGTCTCCAGTCTATTACGTCTATTACTTGACTCTTAGATCCTGTCATTTCTATCACTTTAATAGTCTTCAGTTTCTTTCCATCTTCCATATTTTTGGTGTTTTCTGTGTCTTCACTATCTTTCCACCTTTCTTATTTTTTGTTTGTTCTGTGTCTTCACTTTAACCTAAATAGTCTAAGTAGAAACTGGAAGGACAAAAGGAACACCGAGCCGATCCTCGTGTATTATCTCAAGGTAAACCATAATGAAGGACAGACAAATGTCTTCTCACCTTGGTGGGTTGTGAGGATGTCACAACAACCCAAAAGCATCAAAACATGTAATCCTAGAGGTGGTTAGGCCTGGATAGGGGCAGCTGCTGTTGAAACGTCTCAAGAACTTGATGAGATATGGATGGCTTTATTTATGAATACAGCTGTCCAGGCAAGTAATTGTGCACTTGAAAAAGGACCATATTGGTTCTGAAATGTGATGTGCAGTACCCACTTTCTTGTGTACAATAAAGAAGGTTTATTCCATTCTCTTTGGGCCAGCGCTTTTTCCTTGCCTGATCTAATTTCAGGTTGGTCCATATCCAGTTGATTCTATTGCCTAAGTAATCTTCCCTATTACCTAAGTAGTCTTCACTATCACCTAAGTAGTCTTCAGTGTCACCTTAGTAGTTTTCACTATTACCAATGTAGTCTTCACTGTCACCTAAGTAGTCTTCACTATCACCTAAGTAGCCTTCACTATTACCTAAGTAGTCTTCACTATCACCTAAGTAGTCTTCACTATTACCTAAGTAGTCTTCACTATTACCTAAGTAGTCTTCACTATTACCTAAGTAGTCTTCACTATTACCTAAGTAGTCTTCTTCACTATTAAGTAGTTTTCACTGTCACCTTAGTATTTTTCACTATTACCAAAGTATTTTTCACTGTCACCTAAGTAGTTTTCATTATTGCCTACGTAGTCTTCACTATCACCTAAGTAGTCTTCACTATCACCTAAGTAGTCTTCACTATTACCTAAGTAGTCTTCACTATCACCTAAGTAGTCTTCACTATCACCTAAGTAGTCTTCACTATTATCTAAGTAGTCTTCACTATCACCTAAGTAGTCTTCACTATTACCTAAGTAGTCTTCACTATCACCTAAGTAGTCTTCAGTGTCACCTTAGTAGTTTTCACTATTACCAATGTAGTCTTCACTGTCACCTAAGTAGTCTTCACTATCACCTAAGTAGTCTTCACTATCACCTAAGTAGTCTTCACTATCACCTAAGTAGTCTTCACTATCACCTAAGTAGTCTTCACTATCACCTAAGTAGTCTTCACTATTACCTAAGTAGTCTTCACTATCACCTAAGTAGTCTTCACTATCACCTAAGTAGTCTTCACTATCACCTAAGTAGTCTTCACTATTACCTAAGTAGTCTTCACTATCACCTAAGTAGTCTTCACTATTACCTAAGTAGTCTTCACTATCACCTAAGTAGTCTTCACTATCACCTAAGTAGTCTTCACTATTACCTAAGTAGTCTTCACTATCACCTAAGTAGTCTTCACTATCACCTAAGTAGTCTTCAGTATCACCTTAGTAGTTTTCACTATTACCAATGTAGTCTTCACTGTCACCTAAGTAGTCTTCACTATCACCTAAGTAGTCTTCACTATCACCTAAGTAGTCTTCACTATCACCTAAGTAGTCTTCACTATCACCTAAGTAGTTTTCACTATTACCTAAGTAGTCTTCACTATCACCTAAGTAGTCTTCACTATTACCTAAGTAGTCTTCACTATTACCTAAGTAGTCTTCACTATCACCTAAGTAGTCTTCACTATTACCTAAGTAGTCTTCACTATTACCTAAGTAGTCTTCACTATTACCTAAGTAGTCTTCACTATTACCTAAGTAGTCTTCACTATTACCTAAGTAGTCTTCACTATTACCTAAGTAGTCTTCACTATGACCTAAGTAGTCTTCTTCACTATTAAGTAGTTTTCACTGTCACCTTAGTATTTTTCACTATTACCAAAGTATTTTTCACTGTCACATAAGTAGTTTTCATTATTGCCTAAGTAGTCTTCAGTATCACCTTAGTAGTTTTCACTATTACCAATGTAGTCTTCACTGTCACCTAAGTAGTTTTCACTATCACCTTAGTAGTTTTCACTAGAGATGAGCGAACAGTAAAATGTCCGAGATTCGATATTTGTTTCGAGTAGCCGCTCAATATTCAACTACTCGAATCGAATATCGAACCCTATTATAGTCTATGGGGGGAAAATGCTCGTTTCAGGGGCAGGCAACGTTCAATCAAATTATACTTACCAAGTCCACGAGTGAGGGTCGGGCTGGATCCTCTGAGAAGTCTTCTCCGTGCAGCGTCCCCGCGGCATCTTCTGGCTCTGAATTCACTCTGCCAGGCATTGGGCCTGGGCAGAGCCGACTGCACATGTCCACACTACAAGTGGGCATGCGCAGTTGGCTATGCCCAGGTCCGATGCCTGGCAGAGTGAATTCAGAGCCGGAAGACGCCGCGGGGATGCTGCACGGAGAAGACTTCTAAAGGTAGGAGAAGAACCAGCGTTGATTGGCTGACTGTATAGCATTTGGCCAATCAATGCTGGTTCTGCATCGAACTTTTCCATTCGAACAACGAGTGGTACTCGATCGAGTACGAGTATTTTGAATACCGTAGTATTCGATCGAATACCTACTCGATCGAGTACTACTCGCTCATCTCTAGTTTTCACTATTACCAATGTAGTCTTCATTGTCACCTAAGTAGTCTTCACTATTAACTAAGTAGTTCTCACTATCACCTAAGTAGTCTTCACTATTTTTCCATCTGCCATATTTTTTATGTTCTGACTTTCACATGTTTAGTCTTTAGAGATGAGCGAACAGTGTTCTATCGAACTCATGTTCGATCGGATATTAGGCTGTTCGGCATGTTCGAATCGAATCAAACACCGCGTGGTAAAGTGCGCCATTACTCGATTCCCCTCCCACCTTCCCTGGCGCCTTTTTTGCTCCAATAACAGCGCAGGGTAGGTGGGACAGGAACTACGACACCGGTGACGTTGAAAAAAGTAGGCAAAACCCATTGGCTGCCGAAAACATGTGACCTCTAATTTAAAAGAACAGCGACGCCCAGCTTCGCGTCATTCTGAGCTTGCAATTCACCGGGGACGGAGGTTTCCGTCCAGTTAGCTAGGGGTTAGATTCTGGGTAGGCAGGGACAGGCTAGGATAGGAAGGAGAAGACAACCAACAGCTCTTATAAGAGCTAAATTCCAGGGAGAAGCTTGTCAGTGTAACGTGGCACTGACGGGCTCAATCGCCGCAACCCAGCTTTCCGCGGATCCTGAATGGAATACACTGACAGTGTATTCCCGTATACCCGATATATACCCCCGATACCCGTTCCAACGTTGTGCCCCCCCACCTTCACCCCAGAAATACCCTGCAAGTCCCCTAGCAATAGAATTGGGGCTATATACACCCACTATTTTTGCTACTGCCATATAGTGCCATTGTCTCACTGGGAATTCAAAGAATACACTCACCGGCCACTTTATTAGGTACACCATACTAGTAACGGGTTGGACCCCCTTTTGCCTTCAGAACTGCCTCAATTCTTCGTGGCATAGATTCAACAAGGTGCTGGAAGCATTCCTCAGAGATTTTGGTCCATATTGACATGATGGCATCACACAGTTGCCGCAGATTTGTCGGCTGCACATCCATGATGCAAATCTCCCGTTCCACCACATCCCAAAGATACTCCTCTATTGGATTGAGATCTGGTGACTGTGGAGGCCATTGGAGTACAGTGAACTCATTGTCATGTTCAAGAAACCAGTCTGAGATGATTCCAGCTTTATGACATGGCATTGCATTATCCTGCTGAAAGTAGCCATCAGATGTTGGGTACATTGTGGTCATAAAGGGATGGACATGGTCAGCAACAATACTCAGGTAGGCTTTTGCGTTGCAACGATGCTCAATTGGTACCAAGGGGCCCAAAGAGTGCCAAGAAAATATTCCCCACACCATGACACCACCACCACCAGCCTGAACCGTTGATACAAGGCGGGATGGATCCATGCTTTCATGTTGTTGACGCCAAATTCTGACCCTACCATCCGAATGTCGCAGCAGAAATCGAGACTCATCAGACCAGGCAACTTTTTTCCAATCTTCAATTGTCCAATTTCGATGAGCTTGTGCAAATTGTAGCCTCAGTTTCCTGTTCTTAGCTGAAAGGAGTGGCACCCGGTGTGGTCTTCTGCTGCTGTAGCCCATCTGCCTCAAAGTTCGACATACTGTGCGTTCAGAGATGCTCTTCTGGCTACCTTGGTTGTAACGGGTGGCTATTTGAGTCACTGTTGCCTTTCTATCAGCTCGAACCAGTCTGGCCATTCTCCTCTGACCTCTGGCATCAACAACGCATTTCCACCCACAGAACTGCCGCTCACTGGATGTTTTTTCTTTTTCGGACCATTCTCTGTAAACCCTAGAGATGGTTGTGCGTGAAAATCCCAGTAGATCAGCAGTTTCTGAAATACTCAGACCAGCCCTTCTGGCACCAACAACCATGCCACGTTCAAAGGCACTCAAATCACCTTTCTTCCCCATACTGATGCTCGGTTTGAACTGCAGGAGATTGTCTTGACCATGTCTACATGCCTAAATGCACTGAGTTGCCGCCATGTGATTGGCTGATTAGAAATTAAGTGTTAACGAGCAGTTGGACAGGTGTACCTAATAAAGTGGCCGGTGAGTGTATATTGGGCTTACATATAACTTCAATTCCAGGGAGAAGCTTGTCAGTGTAACGTGGCACTGACGGGCTCAATCGCCGCAACCCAGCTTTCCCAGGATCCTGAATGGAACACACTGACAGTGTATTCCCGTATACCCCATATATACACCCCAAATCCCCGTTCCAACGGTGTGCCCCCCCCCCCTTCACCTCAGAAATACCCTGCAAGTCCCCTAGCAATAGAATTGGGGCTATACACTCACCGGCCACTTTATTAGGTACACCATGCTAGTAACGGGTTGGACCCCCTTTTGCCTTCAGAACTGCCTCAATTCTTCGTGGCATAGATTCAACAAGGTGCTGGAAGCATTCCTCAGAGATTTTGGTCCATATTGACATGATGGCATCACACAGTTGCCGCAGATTTGTCGGCTGCACATCCATGATGCGAATCTCCCGTTCCACCACATCCCAAAGATGCTCCTCTATTGGATTGAGATCTGGTGACTGTGGAGGCCATTGGAGTACAGTGAACTCATTGTCATGTTCAAGAAACCAGTCTGAGATGATTCCAGCTTTATGACATGGCATTGCATTATCCTGCTGAAAGTAGCCATCAGATGTTGGGTACATTGTGGTCATAAAGGGATGGACATGGTCAGCAACAATACTCAGGTAGGCTTTGGCGTTGCAACGATGCTCAATTGGTACCAAGGGGCCCAAAGAGTGCCAAGAAAATATTCCCCACACCATGACACCACCACCACCAGCCTGAACCGTTACCGATACAAGGCAGGATGGATCCATGCTTTCATGTTGTTGACGCCAAATTCTGACCCTACCATCCGAATGTCGCAGCAGAAATCGAGACTAGAGATGAGCGAACAGTGTTCTATCGAACACATGTTCGATCGGATATCAGGGTGTTCGCCATGTTCGAATCGAATCGAACACCGCGTGGTAAAGTGCGCCAAAATTCGATTCCCCTCCCACCTTCCCTGGCGCCTTTTTTGCACCAATAACAGCGCAGGGGAGGTGGGACAGGAACTATGACACTGGGGGCATTGAAAAAAATTGGAAAAAGTCATTGGCTGCCGAAATCAGGTGACCTCCATTTTAGACGAATAGTGGATTTCAAATCCGGGTCATATGAGAATGTAAACTTTGTGACTATGAGACAGGGATAGCTGTACAGGCAGGGATAGCTAGGGATAACCTTTATTTAGGGGGGAATGTTATTAAAAATAACTTTTTGGGGCTCTATCGGGTGTGTAATTGTGATTTTTGTGAGATAAACTTTTTCCCATAGGGATGCATTGGCCAGCGCTGATTGGCCGAATTCCGTACTCTGGCCAATCAGTGCTGGCCAATGCATTCTATTAGCATGATGAAGCAGAGTGTGCACAAGGGTTCAAGCGCACCCTCGGCTCTGATGTAGGAGAGCCGAGGGTGCACTTGAACCCTTGTGCACCCTCGGCTCTGCTACATCAGAGCCGAGGGTGCGCTTGAACCCTTGTGCACACTCTGCTTCATCAAGCTAATAGAATGCATTGGCCAGCGCTGATTGGCCAATGCATTCTATTAGCCCGATGAAGTAGAGCTGAATGTGTGTGCTAAGCACACACATTCAGCTCTACTTCATCGGGCTAATAGAATGCATTGGCCAGCGCTGATTGGCCAGAGTACGGAATTCGGCCAACCAGCGCTGGCTCTGCTGGAGGAGGCGGAGTCTAAGATCGCTCCACACCAGTCTCCATTCAGGTCCGACCTTAGACTCCGCCTCCTCCAGCAGAGCCAGCGCTGATTGGCCGAATTCCGTACTCTGGCCAATCAGCACTGGCTAATGCATTGTATTGGCGTGATGAAGCAGTGCTGAATGTGTGTGCTTAGCACACACATTCAGCTCTACTTCATCGGGCTAATAGAATGCATTGGCCAATCAGCGCTGGCCAATGCATTCTATTAGCGTGAACTGAGTTTGCACAGGGGTTCTAGTGCACCCTCGGCTCTGCTACATCAGATTGCTACATCTGATGTAGCAGTGCCGAGTGTGCATCAGATGTGTAGTTGAGCAAAACTGACTCAGCACTGCTAAGTCTCTGCATTCGCATAGGAATGCATTGGCCAGCCTTCGGCCAATCAGCGCTGGCTCTGCCGGAGGAGGCGGAGTCTAAGGTCGGACCTGAATGGAGACTGGTGTGGAGCGATCTTAGACTCCGCCTCCTCCAGCAGAGCCAGCGCTGATTGGTCGAGTTCCGTACTCTGGCCAATCAGCACTGGCCAATGCATTTCTATGGGGAAAAGTTAGCTTGCGAAAATCGCAAACTGACAGGGATTTCCATGAAATAAAGTGACTTTTATGCCCCCAGACATGCTTCCCCTGCTGTCCCAGTGTCATTCCAGGGTGTTGGTATCATTTCCTGGGGTGTCATAGTGGACTTGGTGACCCTCCAGACACGAATTTGGGTTTCCCCCTTAACGAGTTTATGTTCCCCATAGACTATAATGGGGTTCGAAACCCATTCGAACACTCGAACAGTGAGCGGCTGTTCGAATCGAATTTCGAACCTCGAACATTTTAGTGTTCGCTCATCTCTAATCGAGACTCATCAGACCAGGCAACGTTTTTCCAATCTTCAATTGTCCAATTTCGATGAGCTTGTGCAAATTGTAGCCTCAGTTTCCTGTTCTTAGCTGAAAGGAGTGGCACCCGGTGTGGTCTTCTGCTGCTGTAGCCCATCTGCCTCAAAGTTGGACGTACTGTGCGGCGTTCAGAGATGCTCTTCTGGCTACCTTGGTTGTAACGGGTGGCTATTTGAGTCACTGTTGCCTTTCTATCAGCTCGAACCAGTCTGGCCATTCTCCTCTGACCTCTGGCATCAACAACGCATTTCCGCCCACAGAACTGCCGCTCACTGGATGTTTTTTCTTTTTCGGACCATTCTCTGTAAACCCTAGAGATGGTTGTGCGTGAAAATCCCAGTAGATCAGCAGTTTCTGAAATACTCAGACCAGCCCTTCTGGCACCAACAACCATGCCACGTTCAAAGGCACTCAAATCACCTTTCTTCCCCATACTGATGCTCGGTTGGAACTGCAGGAGATTGTCTTGACCATGTCTACATGCCTAAATGCACTGAGTTGCCGCCATGTGATTGGCTGATTAGAAATTAAGTGTTAACGAGCAGTTGGACAGGTGTACCTAATAAAGTGGCCGGTGAGTGTATACACCCACTATTTTTGCTACTGGTATATAGTGCCATTGTCTGACTGGGAATTCAAAGAATATATTGGGGTTACGTGCACCCACAATTTTTGCTACTGGTATATAGTGCCATTGTCTGACTGGGAATTCAAAGAATATATGGGGGTTACATGCACCCACAATTTTTGCTACTGCTATACAGTGCCATTGTCTCACTGGGAATTCAAAGAATATATTGGGGTTACAAATACCCTCATTTCTTGCTACTGGTATATAGTGCCATTGTCTGACTGGGAATTCAAAGAATATATTGGGGTTACGTGCACCCACAATTTTTGCTACTGGTATATAGTGCCATTGTCTGACTGGGAATTCAAAGAATATATTGGGGTTATGTGCACCCACAATTTTTGCTACTGCTATATAGTGCCAGTTTCTGACTGGTAATTCAAAGAATATATTGGGGTTACGTGCACCCACAATTTTTGCTACTGGTATATAGTGCCATTGTCTGACTGGGAATTCAAAGAATATATGGGGGTTACGTGCACCCACAATTTTTGCTACTGCTATACAGTGCCATTGTCTCACTGGGAATTCAAAGAATATATTGGGGTTACGTGCACCCACAATTTTTGCTACTGGTATATAGTGCCATTGTCTGACTGGGAATTCAAAGAATATATTGGGGTTACAAATACCCTCATTTCTTGCTACTGGTATATAGTGCCATTGTCTGACTGGGAATTCAAAGAATATATTGGGGTTACGTGCACCCACAATTTTTGCTACTGGTATATAGTGCCATTGTCTGACTGGGAATTCAAAGAATATATTGGGGTTATGTGCACCCACAATTTTTGCTACTGGTATATAGTGCCATTGTCTGACTGGGAATTCAAAGAATATATTGGGGTTATGTGCACCCACAATTTTTGCTACTGCTATATAGTGCCAGTTTCTGACTGGTAATTCAAAGAATATATTGGGGTTACGTGCACCCACAATTTTTGCTACTGGTATATAGTGCCATTGTCTGACTGGGAATTCAAAGAATATATGGGGGTTACGTGCACCCACAATTTTTGCTACTGCTATACAGTGCCATTGTCTCACTGGGAATTCAAAGAATATATTGGGGTTATAAATACCCTCATTTCTTGCTACTGCCATATAGTGCCAGTTTCTGACTGGTAATTCAAAGAATATATTGGGGTTACGTGCACCCACAATTTTTGCTACTGGTATATAGTGCCATTGTCTGACTGGGAATTCAAAGAATATATTGGGGTTACAAATACCCTCATTTCTTGCTACTGGTATATAGTGCCATTGTCTGACTGGGAATTCAAAGAATATATTGGGGTTATAAATACCCTCATTTCTTGCTACTGGTATATAGTGCCATTGTCTGACTGGGAATTCAAAGAATATATTGGGGTTATAAATACCCTCATTTCTTGCTACTGGTATATAGTGCCATTGTCTGACTGGGAATTCAAAGAATATATTGGGGTTACAAATACCCTCATTTCTTGCTACTGCCATATAGTGCCAGTTTCTGACTGGTAATTCAAAGAATATATTGGGGTTACGTGCACCCACAATTTTTGCTACTGGTATATAGTGCCATTGTCTGACTGGGAATTCAAAGAATATATTGGGGTTATAAATACCCTCATTTCTTGCTACTGCCATATAGTGCCATTGTCTGACTGGGAATTCAAAGAATATATTGGGGTTATAAATACCCTCATTTCTTGCTACTGGTATATAGTGCCATTGTCTGACTGGGAATTCAAAGAATATATTGGGGTTACGTGCACCCACAATTTTTGCTACTGGTATATAGTGCCAATTTCTAACTGGGAATTCAAAATGCGCAAGGCTCCTGGAAAGGGACGTGGACGAGGCCGTGGGCGAGGTCGGGGGAATGGTTCTGGGGAGCAAGGTAGCAGTGAAGCCACAGGGCGTCCCGTGCCTACTCCTGTGGGGCAGCAAGCATTGCGCCACTCCACAGTGCCAGGGTTGCTTGCCACATTAACTAAACTGCAGGGTACAAACCTTAGTAGGCCCGAGAACCAGGAACAGGTCTTGCAATGGCTGTCAGAGAACGCTTACAGCACATTGTCCAGCAGCCAGTCAGACTCTGCCTCCTCTCCTCCTATTACCCAACAGTCTTGTCCTCCTTCCTCCCAAAATTCCCAAGCTTCACAGAACAATAACCCCAACTGTCCCTGCTCCCCAGAGCTGTTCTCCGCTCCTTTCATTGTCCCTCAACCTGCCTCTCCACGTCACGATTCCACGAACCTAACAGAGGAGCATCTGTGTCCAGATGCTCAAACACTAGAGTCTCCTCCATCTCCGTTCGATTTGGTGGTGGATGACCAGCAACCCACCCTCATCGACGATGATGTGACGCAGTTGCCGTCAGGGCATCCAGTTGACCGGCGCATTGTGCGGGAGGAGGAGATGAGACAGGAGTTGGAAGAGGAAGTGGTGGATGATGAGGACACTGACCTGACCTGGACAGGGGGGATGTCAAGCGGGGAAAGTAGTGTGGATGTTGAGGCAGGTGCAGCACCAAAAAGGGTAGCTAGAGGCAGAGTTCAGCAGCTTAGGCGAAGCCAGGCCACACCCGGAATCTCCCAAGATGTTCCAGTTCGTACCCAGCCCCGAAAAACTCCCACCTCGAGGGCACGTTTCTCGAAGGTGTGGAGTTTTTTCAAGGAATGCGCCGAGGACAGATATAGTGTTGTCTGCACAATTTGCCTCTCGAAATTGATTAGGGGCTCTGAGAAGAGCAACCTGTCCACCACTTCAATGCGCCGTCATTTGGAATCCAAGCACTGGAATCAGTGGCAGGCAGCAACGGCAGGACAAAGGCCGCCTGCCGTTCACGCCACTGCCACTGCCACTGCCTCTGCCTCTGCCACTGCCACTGCTGACTGTGCTGGCGATGCACTCCAGAGGACGAGCCAGGACACCACTTCATCTGCCTCCGCCACTTTGTTGACTTCTCCCTCATCCTCCCCTGTTCCTGTCTTATCTCCTTCTCCTGCACCATCAAAGGCACCATCAGGCGCTTCTTTACAACAACCCACCATCTCTCAGACATTGGAGCGGCGGCAGAAATACACTGCTAACCACCCACACGCGCAAGCCTTGAACGCCAACATCGCTAAACTGCTGGCCCAGGAGATGTTGGCGTTCCGGCTTGTTGAAACTCCCGCCTTCCTGGACCTGATGGCAACTGCGGCACCTCGCTATGCCGTCCCTAGCCGTCACTACTTCTCCCGGTGTGCCGTCCCCGCCTTGCACCAGCACGTGTCACTCAACATCAGGCGGGCCCTTAGTTCCGCGCTTTGCACAAAGGTCCACTTGACCACCGACGCGTGGACAAGTGCATGCGGACAGGGACGCTACATTTCACTGACGGCACACTGGGTGAATGTAGTTGAGGCTGGGACTGCTTCCCAAACTGGCCCAGTGTACCTCGTCTCCCCGCCTAACATTCCTGGCAGGGACACGAGAAGAACACCCCCCTCCTCCTCCTCCTCTACCGCCTCCTCCTCCGCCACCGCCTCCTCCTCCGCCACTGCCTCCTCCTCCGCTGTTAGATTGACCCCAGCTACGAGTTGGAAACGTTGCAGCACTGGCGTTGGTAGACGTCAGCAGGCTGTGCTGAAGCTGATCAGCTTGGGGGACAGACAGCACACTGCCTCCGAGGTGAGGGATGCCCTCCTCGATGAGACGGCAATATGGTTTGAGCCGCTGCACCTGGGCCCAGGCATGGTCGTTTGTGATAACGGCCGGAACCTGGTAGCAGCTCTGGAGCTTGCCGGACTCCAACATGTTCCATGCCTGGCCCACGTCTTCAACCTAGTGGTGCAACGTTTCCTAAAGAGCTACCCCAATGTTCCAGAGCTACTGGTGAAAGTGCGGCGCATGTGCGCCCACTTTCGCAAGTCGACAGTAGCCGCTGCTAGCTTAAAATCTCTCCAGCAACGCCTGCATGTGCCACAACACCGGCTTTTGTGCGACGTCCCCACACGCTGGAACTCAACGTTTCAGATGTTGAATAGAGTGGTTGAGCAGCAGAGACCTTTGATGGAATACCAGCTACAAAACCCTAGGGTGCCACAAAGTCAGCTGCCTCAGTTTCTCATCCATGAGTGGCCATGGATGAGAGACCTTTGTGACATCCTACGGGTCTTTGAGGAGTCCACAAGGAGGGTGAGCTCTGAGGATGCGATGGTGAGCCTTACAATCCCGCTCTTGTGTGTTCTGAGAGAATCCCTGATTGACATCAGGGATAACTCAGATCACACAGAGGAGTCAGGGATAGCATCCGATCCGTCACAGCTGGAGAGTAGGTCCACACATCTGTCCGCTTCATCGCGTTTAATGGAGGAGGAGGAGGAGGGGGAGGAGGAAGAAGAGTTGTCCGATGATGTGATGGTGATACAGGAGGCTTCCGGGCAACTTCGAATCGTCCCATTGTTGCAGCGCGGATGGGTAGACATGGAGGATGAGGAGGAAATGGAGATTGAACTTTCCGGTGGGGCCAGAGGAGTCATGCCAACTAACACTGTGGCAGACATGGCTGAGTTCATGTTGGGGTGCTTTACAACCGACAAGCGTATTGTCAAAATCATGGAGGACAACCAGTACTGGATCTTTGCTATCCTTGACCCCCGGTATAAAAACAACATCTCGTCTTTTATTCCGGTAGAGGGGAGGGCCAATCGCATCAATGCTTGCCACAGGCAATTGGTGCAGAATATGATGGAGATGTTTCCAGCATGTGACGTTGGCGGCAGGGAGGGCAGTTCCTCCAGTAGGCAACCAAGTTCTCACCGGTCCACACAAACGAGGGGCACACTGTCTAAGGTCTGGGACACCTTGATGGCACCCCCTCGCCAAAGTGCCACCACGGAGGGTCCTAGTGTCACCAGGCGTGAGAAGTATAGGCGCATGTTGCGGGAATACCTTTCCGACCACAGCCCTGTCCTCTCCGACCCCTCTGCGCCCTACACGTATTGGGTGTCGAAGTTGGACCTGTGGCTTGAACTTGCCCTATATGCCTTGGAGGTGCTGTCCTGTCCTGCCGCCAGCGTCCTATCTGAGAGGGTGTTCAGTGCAGCCGGTGGCATCATCACTGACAAGCGCACCCGTCTGTCAGCTGAGAGTGCCGACCGGCTCACTTTGATAAAAATGAACCACCACTGGATAGAGCCTTCATTTTTGTGCCCACCTGTGTAAAGCACCCCAACATGAAACTCCATGTCTGTACTCAACCTCTCCAATTCCTCCGCATCCTCATACTCATCCACCATAAGCGTTGCACAATTCTGCTAATACTAGGCTCCCTCCACCATGATTTCCCCCAACTCTGCTGGTTAGAGGCTCCCTCCACCCTGATTTCCACCAACTCTGCTGGTTAGAGGCTCCCTCCACCCTGCTTTCCCACAACTCTGCTGGTTAAAGGCTCCCTCCACCCTGCTTTCCCACAACTCTGCTGGTTAGAAGCTCCCTCCACCCTGCTTTCCCACAACTCTGCTGGTTAGAGGCTCCCTCCACCCTGATTTCCACCAACTCTGCTGGTTAGAGGCTCCCTCCACCCTGCTTTCCCACAACTCTGCTGGTTAGAGGCTCCCTCCACCCTGATTTCCACCAACTCTGCTGGTTAGAGGCTCCCTCCACCATGAATTGGTCCAAACTGGGCTGTTTAGAGGCTCCCTTCACCATGAATTGGTCCAAACTGGGCTGTTTAGAGGCTCCCTCCACCATGAATTGGTCCAAACTGGGGTTTTTAGAGGCTCCCTCCACCATGAATTGGTCCAAACTGGGGGTTTTTAGAGGCTCCCTCCACCATTAATTTGCCCAAACTGGGCTGTTTAGAGGCTCCCTCCACCATGAATTTGCCCAAACTGGGCTGTTTAGAGGCTCCCTCCACCATGAATTTGCCCAAACTGGGCTGTTTAGAGGCTCCCTCCACCATGAATTGGTCCAAACTGGGGTTTTTAGAGGCTCCCTCCACCATGAATTGGTCCAAACTGGGCTGTTTAGAGGCTCCCTCCACCATGAATTGGTCCAAACTGGGGTTTTTAGAGGCTCCCTCCACCATGAATTGGTCCAAACTGGGGTTTTTAGAGGCTCCCTCCACCATGAATTTGCCCAAACTGGGCTGTTTAGAGGCTCCCTCCACCATGAATTGGTCCAAACTGGGGTTTTTAGAGGCTCCCTCCACCATGAATTGGTCCAAATTGGGGGTTTTTAGAGGCTCCCTCCACCATGAATTTGCCCAAACTGGGCTGTTTAGAGGCTCCCTCCATCATGAATTGGTCCAAACTGGGGTTTTTAGAGGCTCCCTCCACCATGAATTTGTCCAAACTGGGGTTTTTAGAGGCTCCCTCCACCATGAATTGGTCCAAACTGGGGTTTTTAGAGGCTCCCTCCACCATGAATTTGTCCAAACTGGGCTGTTTAGAGGCTCCCTCCACCATGAATTTGCCCAAACTGGGCTGTTTAGAGGCTCCCTCCATCATGAATTGGTCCAAACTGGGGTTTTTAGAGGCTCCCTCCATCATGAATTGGTCCAAACTGGGGTTTTTAGAGGCTCCCTCCACCATGAATTGGTCCAAACTGGGCTGTTTAGAGGCTCCCTCCACCATGAATTTGCCCAAACTGGGCTGTTTAGAGGCTCCCTCCACCATGAATTGGTCCAAACTGGGGTTTTTAGAGGCTCCCTCCACCATGAATTGGTCCAAACTGGGGTTTTTAGAGGCTCCCTCCACCATGAATTTGCCCAAACTGGGCTGTTTAGAGGCTCCCTCCACCATGAATTGGTCCAAACTGGGGTTTTTAGAGGCTCCCTCCACCATGAATTGGTCCAAACTGGGCTGTTTAGAGGCTCCCTCCACCATGAATTGGTCCAAACTGGGGTTTTTAGAGGCTCCCTCCACCATGAATTTGCCCAAACTGGGCTGTTTAGAGGCTCCCTCCACCATGAATTGGTCCAAACTGGGGTTTTTAGAGGCTCCCTCCACCATGAATTGGTCCAAACTGGGGGTTTTTAGAGGCTCCCTCCACCATGAATTTGCCCAAACTGGGCTGTTTAGAGGCTCCCTCCATCATGAATTGGTCCAAACTGGGGTTTTTAGAGGCTCCCTCCACCATGAATTGGTCCAAACTGGGGGTTTTTAGAGGCTCCCTCCACCATGAATTTGCCCAAACTGGGCTGTTTAGAGGCTCCCTCCATCATGAATTGGTCCAAACTGGGGTTTTTAGAGGCTCCCTCCACCATGAATTGGTCCAAACTGGGGTTTTTAGAGGCTCCCTCCACCATGAATTGGTCCAAACTGGGGTTTTAAGAGGCTCCCTCCACCATGAATTTGCCCAAACTGGGCTGTTTAGAGGCTCCCTCCACCATGAATTTGCCCAAACTGGGCTGTTTAGAGGCTCCCTCCACCATGAATTGGTCCAAACTGGGGTTTTTAGAGGCTCCCTCCACCATGAATTTGCCCAAACTGGGCTGTTTAGAGGCTCCCTCCACCATGAATTTGCCCAAACTGGGCTGTTTAGAGGCTCCCTCCACCATGAATTGGTCCAAACTGGGGGGTTTTAGAGGCTCCCTCCACCATGAATTTGCCCAAACTGGGCTGTTTAGAGGCTCCCTCCACCATGAATTGGTCCAAACTGGGGTTTTTAGAGGCTCCCTCCACCATGAATTGGTCCAAACTGGGGTTTTTAGAGGCTCCCTCCACCATGAATTGGTCCAAACTGGGCTGGTTAGAGGCTCCCTCCACCATGAATTGGTCCAAACTGGGCTGGTTAGAGGCTCCCTCCACCATTAATTGGTCCAAATTGGGCTGTTTAGAGGCTCCCTCCACCATGAATTTGCCCAAACTGGGCTGTTTAGAGGCTCCCTCCACCATGAATTTGCCCAAACTGGGCTGTTTAGAGGCTCCCTCCATCATGAATTGGTCCAAACTGGGGTTTTTAGAGGCTCCCTCCACCATGAATTGGTCCATACTGGGGTTTTTAGAGGCTCCCTCCACCATGAATTGGTCCAAACTGGGGTTTTTAGAGGCTCCCTCCACCATGAATTTGCCCAAACTGGGCTGTTTAGAGGCTCCCTCCACCATGAATTGGTCCAAACTGGGCTGTTTAGAGGCTCCCTCCACCATGAATTGGTCCAAACTGGGGTTTTTAGAGGCTCCCTCCACCATGAATTGGTCCAAACTGGGGTTTTTAGAGGCTCCCTCCACCATGAATTGGTCCAAACTGGGGTTTTTAGAGGCTCCCTCCACCATGAATTGGTCCAAACTGGGGTTTTTAGAGGCTCCCTCCACCATGAATTGGTCCAAACTGGGGTGTTTAGAGGCTCTCTCCACCATGAATTTGCCCAAACTCTGCTGGTTAGAGGCTCAATCCACCCTGATTTTCAAAACAAATGTTGGTGCCAACCTCAACTTACTACAAGGGCCAAATTCACTGCTGGTGACAAGCTCTCCTCACTGCAAGTGCCAAATACACATGTTTCAAGGTGTTTTCCTACTGTCAGAGAGGTGGTATTGAGTGTGTAAAGTGTGTAGTTGTTAGGCTGTGATGTTGGGGTAATAGAGGGTCTTTGGTGTGTTAGATGCCCCCAGACATGCTTCCCCTGCTGTCCCAGTGTCATTCCAGAGGTGTTGGCATCATTTCCTGGGGTGTCATAGTGGACTTGGTGACCCTCCAGACACGGATTTGGGTTTCCCCCTTAACGAGTATCTGTTCCCCATAGACTATAATGGGGTTCGAAACCCGTTCGAACACACGAACATTGAGCGGCTGTTCGAATCGAATTTCGAACCTCGAACATTTTAGTGTTCGCTCATCTCTATTAGTCTTCGCTCTTTCATCTGCCTTACGTTGAGTGTATACATTGGGGAATACTCCTTTCTTACTAGTATACCTCTGACTTATTACCTTGTTGCGAGGTAAATAGAGCCATATTATTACGACTCCAGTTGTCTATCGCACATTTCGTCCAGTATTACCCCATATAAGCCATCTCAATAGCGAGTTCCATTTAGTGCCGCTAGTTACTTCGTGTTATTCCAGCCACAATTATAACACAATGAGATAATTTTCTCTACCAGAAAACTTCTGGACTATTTTTCCACTTTGAATATGAGCCGCAGCTCTGGCCAATAACTCCATTAGTCATATTCCATGCTAGGGGATTGCTAAAGGCCTTCATGTTTGGAACAGTTCTGCTGATGCCCACGTAATTGTGGATCATGATGGTATAACAGTATGTAATATCATTTTGTTTTTTATGTGAAGCTGACCGTGCATATTGTACAAACTCTGTGATGATGGGACATGTTGACTTGTGATACAATTCCACAGTAAAAGGTACTCAAGAGACCGACCCATCCCCCTCTTATTATTTCTGTCATTTTTGCTTTTCATTTATAGACCCTTAATAGTGGCCTAGTGAGCTCTGTATATTACAGCCATCACTAGAAGATTCCCTCTGTTCTTCTCCTAGTATATTTGGGTGCTATGAACTGTACAGAACATTTTTTCCTCCTCCCTTGCCCGTCATGTAGGCTGAGTGCCTGCTCTGCAGTTCCTGTATTCTGCTTCTTCCTAGTGGAACTTCAGTCACTCATTAAGATGATAAATCTTCCTTTTCAAGATTTTCAATTTTCAGACATAGTCCAGGTGAATATTAATAAACACCAATATATCTTTTATCTATTAC
Organism: Leptodactylus fuscus; assembly: GCF_031893055.1. Lineage (NCBI taxonomy): Eukaryota > Metazoa > Chordata > Amphibia > Anura > Leptodactylidae > Leptodactylus > Leptodactylus fuscus. The sequence goes on along the minus strand of NC_134267.1, from coordinate 15,680,870 downwards.
TTTTTACATAGAAGTCTATGCAAAAGGGAGCAGGGAGCAAGAGTCTGTTGTAAAACTACAAATACCACTATGAATATGACAATGCTGTACCTTTCACCTGAAGACTCTATCACTGCATAGTATGAAGCAACGTTCTTCTCCCCTCCATAGACTTCTTTTTTTTTTTTTTTTTTTTTTTTTTAATGTAGATTGTGAGCTCCACATAGAGCTCACAATGTACATTTTTCCCTATCAGTATGTCTTTTTTGGAATATGGGATGGAAATCCATGCAAACACAGGGAGAACATGCAAACTCCTTGCAGATGGTTTTATGCCCTTGGTGGGATTTGAACACCAGGACTCCAGCGCTGCAAGGCTGCAGTGCTAACCACTGAGCCACCGTGTGGCCCCTTCCCCTCCATAGACTTCTGTGTGTGAGATGTGTACAGAGATGGATTCTATACAGCTAACCAATCTAAGTGAAGATAAGGAGGAGGAGAGCAACCTGAAAAGTGGACAATGAAACATTTTTCTTTAATAAGACATATTACAAAGTTTCTTAAATTCCTCTGTACTATTCCTTATGGAAAGTGGATTTATAAGTGGAGGTGCATTTAACCTAATATTCAGTGTACTACAATGCCAATACGTAGATTAAAAGTCTGCAAAGATCATGTGACTATTGTATATCCATTCTTTCATGTAACCTGCAAAACATCTGACACAACACTTTATACTGCATTCTGCCAATAGAGATACCAACCAATTTCATACATAGATGACAGTATACTCAGCTTGGATCTATATCACTCACAAATTCAACTTGCATACTGTGATCCCATATGCTGCCCATTGCAGTCATTCCCCTATGTATACTATCCTGCCCTGCTTATACCAACTATTGTATTATTAAAATTGCTGAAATAAGTGCACGAGAAAAGACCAACAGCCTACCCTGAGCATGGTGCAGACAAATGGTGAACGTCTGAATTTATTACAGTCTTGTGGATAGAAAAGTAAAGAGGATTTAAGGGATTATCATTTACTATCTGTGTCACATATGTGCAATTTATATTGCATAGAACAAGCAGTGTGCGCCACCATGATTATTACATACTAAGACTACATGCATATCTCCACAGATAATGCTCTACATTACACATAAAACATGTCCGCATGGCATCAGTATGTCATCCCCAATCCACAAAACGACTTGTATGATCCCCTTCACGTGTCTACATGAGACTGTGCTGTAAATGTGGACAGGAATAGGACCTGCTCCATGTTTTGTAGATGGTTTCATGGCTCTGACAGTGATCAGTCAAAATACAGACGCATACCTCCCAACTGTCCTGATTTCTGCGGGACATTCACGATTTCGGTGACGTGTCCCGCGGTCCCGGTTGGAGGGAGGTATGTCCCAATTTCAACTCAGATCTGTGTCTGGAGGACGCAGATCTGAGTTGAATACATACGCGTCTAAAGCAAGGAGCTGTCACAGCTCAGCTCCTTGCTTTGCCGCTGCACTCCGGCTAGTGGCTGTGTAGACGCAATGTGATGATGTCACATCGCACCTACAACTGTGTTAGCGAGACTGCGGAGAGAGTGGTGGGGGGAGCGAGGAAAAGGTGAGTTTAAGGGGTTTTTGTGTGTAGACATTGAGGTGGAACATGAAACTGGGGGCAGATGAAGGAAAGGAGAGAGGGCAGAGATGGGGGGACGTGATTCTGGGGGCAGAGATGTGGGGACATGAATCTGGGGGCAGAGATGGGGAGACATGAATCTGGGGACAGAGATGGAGGAGACATGAATCTGGGGGCAGAGATGTGGGGACATGAATCTGGGGGCAGAGATGGGGGGACATGAATCTGGGGACAGAGATGGAGGGGATATGAATCTGGGGCAGAGATGGGGGGACATGAATCTGGGAGCAGAGATGGGGGGACATGAATCTGGGGGCAGAGATGAGGGGACATGAATCTGGGGGCAGAAATGGGGGATATGATTCTGGGGCAGAGATGGGGGGACATGAATCTGGGGGCAGAGATGGAGGGGATATGAATCTGGGGGCAGAGATGGAGGGGACATGAATCTGGGGGCAGAGATGTGGGGACATGAATCTGGGGGCAGAGATGGGGGGACATGAATCTGGGGACAGAGATGGAGGGGACATGAATCTGGGGGCAGAGATGTGGAGACATGAATCTGGGGGCAGAGATGGGGGGACATGAATCTGGGGGCAGAGATGGGGGGACATGAATCTGGGGGCAGAGATGAGGGGACATGAATCTGGGGGCAGAAATGGGGGATATGATTCTGGGGGCAGAGATGGGGGGGACATGAATCTGGGGGCAGAGATGGAGGGGATATGAATCTGGGGGCAGAGATGGAGGGGACATGAATCTGGGGGCAGAGATGAGGAGACATGAATCTGGGGGCAGAAATGGGGGATATGATTCTGGGGGCAGAGTTGGGGGACATGATTCTGGGGAGAGATGTGGAGACATGAATCTGGGGGCAGAGATGTGGAGACATGAATCTGGGGGCAGAGATGGGGGGACATGAATCTGGGGGAAGAGATGGGGGACATGAATCTGGGGGCAGATTTGGGGGGCATGATTCTGGGGGCAGAGATGGAGGGGACATAAATCTAGGGGCAGAGATGGGGGACATGAAACTGGGGGAAGAGATGGAGGGGACATAAATCTGGGGGCAGAGATGGGGGGGAAATGAAACTGGGGGCAGATGAAGGGTATATATGAAACTGGGGGAGAGATAGAGGGGGGACATATAATTTACGGGTGACTGTAGGAGGATTATACTGTGTGAGGGCACATGAAAAATGAATAAGAATGGGCGGATGGGCTCACATTTTGTCCCTCTTTCAGTTCTTCAAAAGCTGGGAGGTATGCAGACGTGTGTATGTGGCCATAGAAATGAATTGGTCCTATCCGAATGTACTATCCGAAGTTGGCTCCAAATATACTGGTGCCTCACTTTTGGACGGGAATGGCACATAAAGTACCCAAGACACATACATTACTGTCTGCTTCCCCGTGGCGTGGGAGACTTGCTTGTCCTTCTGGGAGTTCAGGATATCACCCCCTTTTTTTCTGAGAGCCTCCTGAAGCTTTCGTGAGAGTTGACAAGTATGGTCTGAAGTGTATGGCCAACTTTAGGCAGACAATCAAAAGATTACACTAACAAGATAAGGGAAATTGTGCGGATACACATTAGTGGCCAAACCTACCAATTTCAGCAGGACCTGCAGACCATCTAAAGAGTTTAGGATCCTGTTGACTACCAGTCAACATCAACTTTGGATTTCAGTTGCCTGGTCTTCCTATTCTCTGGGAGATCAGTCTCTGTCAGAAATGTCCCGTAACTTCTTTATCCCTATTCTGGATAATACACACCTCTTGGTCAACCCGAGCATGTAAGTATTTGGGGGAATCAAGGTGAGATAGAAATGGAACACTTGCGGCCACATTAGGGTAGGTTCACTCTGAGTTTTTGCAGGCAGATTTTGACGCCAACAAAGACCAACAAAGATTTCCTATAACAAAACCCTATAGTAAATATCTATAAATTATTCTTTGGCAGCATTTTATAAAATTCGGTTGTACATTTGTATGTTATGATATTTTTATGATTCTGAGTATCCGTATTCATGTAACATAATGTAGAGTAATAGAATAAGAGTATTGTCCTGCTTGCTACATAAAAAACACAAATATTTTTAATTTGTGATTTTACCATACTATTAATGTAAACTGACATAAAAGCAAAATAACAGCTTCAAAGAGGGACAAAAAGAAATGTAAAAACCTGCCATATAGTACAAAGCCATAAACCAACCCGTGCTCCTATAGTGCAAGCATTATGAGAGATTACTCATGTTCATGCACCAGAATTCTGACTTTATTTGTACCCAAAAACTGGTGTGCGTCACATTTATTATATATTATAGACACAAGGTGAGAATGCTATCAGAAATAGAAGTGTTTAGTTTTTAGACCATCTAGCCCATGGATAAGTAACCTTTTAGTTGGTTTACTGTATTTGCGTATTTTTGTTTAATCGCAGTGCATTTAAGCCGCACTCTTTATCTCAAATTATCTGTCTCTATCTCTCCTATATCATATAACCCTATATATCACAGAGCTCAGCTTCTCTCCTCTATCATATAACCTATATATCACAGAGCTCAGCTTCTCTCCTCTATCATATAACCCTATATATCACACAGCTCAGCTTCTCTCCTCTATCATATAACCCTATATATCACACAGCTCAGCTTCTCTCCTCTATCATATAACCCTATATATCACAGAGCTCAGCTTCTCTCCTCTATCATATAATCCTATATATCACAGAGCTCAGCTTCTCTCCTCTATCATATAATCCTATATATCACAGAGCTCAGCTTCTCTCCTCTATCATATAACCCTATATATCACACAGCTCAGCTTCTCTCCTCTATCATATAACCCTATATATCACACAGCTCAGCTTCTCTCCTCTATCATATAACCCTATATATCACACTGCTCAGCTTCTCTCTTCTATCCTATAACCTATATATCACACAGCTCAGCTTCTCTCCTCTTTCATATAACCCTATATATCACAGAGGTCAGCTTCTCTCCTCTATCATATAACCCTATATATCACAGAGCTCAGCTTCTCTCCTCTATCATATAACCCTATATATCACACAGCTCAGCTTCTCTCCTCTATCATATAGCCCTATACATTACAGAGCTCAGCTTCTCTCCTTCTATCAAATAACCCTATATATCACAGAGCTCAGCTTCTCTCCTCTATCATATAACCCTATATATCACACAGCTCAGCTTCTCTCTTCTATCCTATAACCTATATATCACACAGCTCAGCTTCTCTCCTCTTTCATATAACCCTATATATCACAGAGGTCAGCTTCTCTCCTCTATCATATAACCCTATATATCACAGAGCTCAGCTTCTCTCCTCTATCATATAACCCTATATATCACAGAGCTCAGCTTCTCTCCTCTATCATATAACCCTATATATCACAGAGCTCAGCTTCTCTCCTCTATCATATAACCCTATATATCACACAGCTCAGCTTCTCTCCTCTATCATATAACCCTATATATCACGGGGCTCAGCTTCTCTCCTCTATCATATAACCCTATATATCACACAGCTCAGATTCTCTCTTCTATCCTATAACCTATATATCACACAGCTCAGCTTCTCTCCTCTTTCATATAACACTATATATCACAGAGCTCAGCTTCTCTCCTCTATCATATAACCCTATATATCACACAGCTCAGCTTCTCTCCTCTATCATATAGCCCTATACATTACAGAGCTCAGCTTCTCTCCTTCTATCAAATAACCCTATATATCACACAGCTCAGCTTCTCTCCTCTATCATCATATAACCCTATATATCACAGGGCTCAGCTTCTCTCCTCTATCATATAACCCTATATATCACACAGCTCAGCTTCTCTCTTCTATCATATAACCCTATATACAGTCCTATGAAAAAGTTTGGGCACCCCTATTAATCTTAATCATTTTTAGTTCTAAATATTTTGGTGTTTGCAGCAGCCATTTCAGTTTGATATATCTAATAACTGATGGACACAGTAATATTTCAGGATTGAAATGAGGTTTATTGTACTAACAGAAAATGCGCAATATGCATTAAACCAAAATTTGACCGGTGCAAAAGTATGGGCACCTCAACAGAAAAGTGACATTAATATTTAGTAGATCCTCCTTTTGCAAAGATAACAGCCTCTAGTCGCGTCCTGTAGCTTTTAATCAGTTCCTGGATCCTGGATAAAGGTATTTTGGACAAACAATTCAAGTTCAGTTAAGTTAGATGGTCGCCGAGCATGGACAGCCCGCTTCAAATCATCCCACAGATGTTCAATGATATTCAGGTCTGGGGACTGGGATGGCCATTCCAGAACATTGTAATTGTTGCTCTGCATGAATGCCTGAGGATTTGGAGCGGTGTTTTGGATCATTGTCTTGCTGAAATATCCATCCCCGGCGTAACTTCAACTTCGTCACTGATTCTTGAACATTATTCTCAAGAATCTGCTGATACTGAGTGGAATCCATGCGACTCTCAACTTTAACAAGATTCCCGATGCCGGCATTGGCCACACAGCCCCAAAGCATGATGGAACCTCCACCAAATTTTACAGTGGGTAGCATGTGTTTTTCTTGGAATGCTGTTTCTTTTTGGACGCCATGCATAACGCCTTTTTTTATAACCAAACAACTCAATTTTTGTTTCCAAAATGAAGCTGCCTTGTCCAAATGTGCTTTTGCATACCTCAGGCAACTCTATTTGTGGCGTACGTGCAGAAACGGCTTCTTTCTCATCACTCTCCCATACAGCTTCTATTTGTGCAAAGTGCGCTGTATAGTTGACCGATGCACAATGACACCATCTGCAGCAAGATGATGCTGCAGCTCTTTGGAGGTGGTCTGTGGATTGTCCTTGACTGTTCTCACCATTCTTCTTCTCTGCCTTTCTGATATTTTTCTTGGCCTGCCACTTCTGGGCTTAACAAGAACTGTCCCTGTGGTCTTCCATTTCCTTACTATGTTCCTCACAGTGGAAACTGACAGGTTAAATCTCTGAGACAACGTTTTGTATGCTTCCCCTGAACAACTATGTTGAACAATCTTTGTTTTCAGATCATTTGAGAGCGGGCTGTCCATGATCGGCGACCATCAAACTTAACTGAACTTGAATTGTTTTGTAGAAAGAAATGGTCCAAAATACCTTCATCCAGGATCCAGGAACTGATTAAAAGCTACAGGAAGCGACTAGAGGCTGTTATCTTTGCAAAAGGAGGATCTACTAAATATTAATGTCACTTTTCTGTTGAGGTGCCCATATTTTTGCACCGGTCAAATTTTGGTTTAATGCATATTGCGCATTTTCTGTTAGTACAATAAACCTCATTTCAATCCTGAAATATTACTGTGTCCATCAGTTATTAGATATATCAAACTGAAATGGCTGTTGCAAACACCAAAATATTTAGAACTAAAAATGATTAAGATTAATAGGGGTGCCCAAACTTTTTCATAGGACTGTATCACAGAGCTCAGCTTCTCTCCTCTATCCTATAACCCTATATATCACACAGCTCAGCTTCTCTCCTCTATCATATAACCCTATATATCACACAGCTCAGCTTCTCTCCTCTATCATATAGCCCTATACATTACAGAGCTCAGCTTCTCTCCTCTATCAAATAACCCTATATATCACACAGCTCAGCTTCTCTCCTCTATCCTATAACCCTATATATCACAGAGCTCAGCTTCTCTCCTCTATCCTATAACCCTATATATCACGGGGCTCAGCTTCTCTCCTCTATCATATAACCCTATATATCACACAGCTCAGCTTCTCTCCTCTATCATATAACCCTATATATCACACAGCTCAGCTTCTCTCCTCTATCATATAGCCCTATACATTACAGAGCTCAGCTTCTCTCCTCTATCAAATAACCCTATATATCACACAGCTCAGCTTCTCTCCTCTATCCTATAACCCTATATATCACAGAGCTCAGCTTCTCTCCTCTATCCTATAACCCTATATATCACGGGGCTCAGCTTCTCTCCTCTATCATATAACCCTATATATCACAGAGCTCAGCTTCTCTCCTCTATCATATATCCCTATATATCACAGAGCTCAGCTTCTCTCCTCTATCATATAACCCTATATATCACACAGCTCAGCTTCTCTCCTCTATCATATAACCCTATATATCACACAGCTCAGCTTCTCTCCTCTATCATATAACCCTATATATCACACAGCTCAGCTTCTCTCCTCTATCATCATATAACCCTATATATCACAGAGCTCAGCTTCTCTCCTCTATCATATAACCCTATATATCACAGGGCTCAGCTTCTCTCCTCTATCATATAACCCTATATATCACACAGCTCAGCTTCTCTCCTCTATCATATAACCCTATATATCACAGAGCTCAGCTTCTCTCCTCTATCATATAACCCTATATATCACAGAGCTCAGCTTCTCTCCTCTATCATATAACCCTATATATCACACAGCTCAGCTTCTCTCCTCTATCATATAACCCTATATATCACGGGGCTCAGCTTCTCTCCTCTATCATATAACCCTATATATCACACAGTTCAGCTTCTCTCCTCTATCCTATAACCCTATATATCACACAGCTCAGCTTCTCTCCTCTATCATATATCCCTAGATATCACAGAGCTCAGCTTCTCACCTTCTATCAAATAACACTATATATCACACAGCTCAGCTTCTCTCCTCTACTCAGCTTCTCTCCTCTATCCTATAACCCTATATATCACACAGCTCAGCTTCTCTCCTCTATCATATATCCCTAGATATCACAGAGCTCAGCTTCTCTCCTTCTATCAAATAACACTATATATCACACAGCTCAGCTTCTCTCCTCTACTCAGCTTCTCTCCTCTATCCTATAACCCTATATATCACACAGCTCAGCTTCTCTCCTCTATCATATAACCCTATATATCACAGAGCTCAGCTTCTCTCCTCTATCCTATAACCTATATAACACAGAGCTCAGCTTCTCTCCTCTATCCTATACCCCTATATATCACACAGCTCAGCTTCTCTCCTCTGTCATATAAAGGGATATTTGCTCACATCTAAATATTTTTGCCTAATTGTCTTTTTGTTATTCTTTGTTTCAATTTACCAAAGACACTCGGTTTCCCTGGTGTAAGGAGAGCTTGATACGCTTCTGGAGTCAGCACACCCTACTCTCCTTCCAGCGCTGCCTCTACATTTGGAGATAATGATATAGCTTTGAACACATTTTCAGATTATTGATTTTATTAAAACTTCTAAATGTCCTTGGTCATGAGAACGAGAAGCGTTTTTTTCCTTTTTTTTTTTTTACCCAAATTTAAAAGCCAGTCACAGCCCATGTAAATGATGTTTGTTAAAGATTGCAGTGCACTTGCTTGATATTCAGTTCAGTCAATGGGCGGGAGGGGAGAATTCGGCTGTTTTGCAACAGTTTTTGTTTAAGCTTGAATTCCCAACGACTTATTTATGTGTAAGCAATGACAGCTGTAATCATGTTTTAAGTCTTGCTTTGTATCCTTAGCAATAATGTTGTTCAATTAATATTCAGTATAATGGAAGTGATGCACCCCTTTGAAAGAGACTTGAACGCAGGCCAAAGCTTCGGGAAGCTGATTCTCAAGAGGATTAATCAGCATTTAAAACTTGCATTAATAAAAAATCTGATCTTCCACTGCCGAGCTCACATAATACTTCTGGGTTTCCAACCATTTTATTTTAACCGAGATGGATCCCTTTGTCCGGCTTTTTAGAGGGATTGTAAAATATAACTCCTTCCCGCGATGATATTTGAAGAATTCAGTTGCCGGTAATTGTGACTTCTTTGTATCTTTCCATTAAGATAACATGATAATGGTTCAGTGTGTTTCGCTTCCCGAAGGTTGAAGTGGATTGAGTTAACGGAACGATGGGAGTTGTAGTTCGGTGGAAGGTACAGAACAGCAGGGCGAGTGTTTTTGCCCCGATTATGCTAATCCGTTCAGATTACACCCCATTGGTATTTAGGGACAGTGTATGATATAATGAGAGCACACAAAGCACAGTAGGCAGAACTCACAACCCAATAGAGATGTCACTTCTCAAAATAGAGTTAGAAAAAATTCCAAAAATTTGCGAATTGCTGAAAACAGCTGAACATTTTGTAAGCTCTTGGGGTTTGGTCACAAATGATGAATTAATCTATTGGAGTAGCAACGAGTGTCAGCTCTTCTCTGCCACCTGCTTAGAGAGTCACACTGGGGTTACCCTATATTCACCCAACAGTGAGAATTGGCCGTGTGACAGACTGTTTTTTAGTAGTCATTGCACGGCCGCATTCTTGTTACTGTATGCAAATGAGGGCTATTCGCAGGACCAATATTTTCACAGTCCATTGTAACGGACCATTAAATGTAGGTCGTGCTTAGGGTTGAGCGATTGTGTTCGGAAAAGATCAGATTCCAATCGGCGATCGAGAAAATTTCACGATCACGATCGGAATTCCGAACATGATCTTCTTATGTGGGATCGAGATTGGTGATCTTTTCCCACAATGCTTTGCTTAGCCTTCACACTAAGTATACGCTGTATACTCAGTGTGAAGGCTCCGCTGCAGTTCCATAGGAATGAATGGAAGCAGCCGGCACACAGCCTTAACCCCCTGCGCGCTGGCTGCCTCCATTCATTCGAATGGGAGGCTAAACTAAACATCTCTAGTAGCTACTTACCTTTAGAGATGGCTGCTCCGGTGTTCTCCTTCTTCTTCGCCTCGCTGCCGCTCCACGCTGCTCTTCTCGCCTCGCTGCCACCGCCTCCCAGATTAGTGTTTAAAGAGCTAGGAAGGCGGGGCTTGTGGCTTAGGAGAGTGTGGGTGGGTACAGGGCGGGGAGACATGACGTCTCCCCTCCCAGTACCCGCCAACACTCTCCTAATCTGGTAGGCAGGGAGCAGCAAGGCAAGAAGAGCAGCGTGGAACGGCAGCGAGGCGAAGAAGAACACCGGGCACCGGAGCAGCCATCTCTGCAGGTAAGTGGACACCAGGGGGGACTAAGTAGCCAGAGGATTAAAAAAAAATCCTCTGGCTACTTAGTGATTCACTACACAGCGTGGATTCTAACAATTAAAGCGTTCAATTGTTAGATTCCATGCTGTATAGTGAATAGGATTGCTTTTAAAATACGATCTCCAATTAATAAAAAAATCCCATTGACTTGCATTGGGATCGGAATTGGGATCGAGATCGGGTTCGAATGAAAAATGATCGGAAATCGGATTTTAAAATCGATCCTGAAAAGTCAAGATCAGCTCAACCCTAGTCGTGCGTTTTTGTCTGGTTTTACGGATCCCTTTATACACTCAAAGGTATAAAGGATCCAGGGAAATGGTGCAAAGTGGCCAGAAACATGGAGGCTTTTTATGGCCATTTTGTGCCTCAGTCAGGTGACTATAGGCTTACCTGGGTCCACCCATAGCATGTGCTTCTGAAGACTAACCGTCCTACTATACAGAACACATCCACTATTAATTGTATTATAATATTTACATTTGTAGATCACATGTGAAATAAATAAGTCCATCTAACCACACTCAATGTGACCATGATGGTTGGCAATGAGACACCAAAAGGAATCTTATAGTTACCAATGTTTTAGCTGTTAAAATTGGTGCGTCTCAAATTGGCCAAGAACACCCGCTTGTGTTTGGGGTTTGCTAAAAAACCTGCAACCTTTTCAGACCAGGACAAGACAGATTTGTCGATATTTTTTCTGCAAAATCAGGACAAGCAGCAAATGCAGAACAATTGTAACAATGAGTTCTATTAAGTAAGAGGATAAATGTCTGTCTGAGTCATGTCATGATATTGTGGGCCGACAGTTAAATTTGGTAACCTGGTGCGTAATATTGGTCGTCATGGCTTCTATTTTCAGTTAAATTTAGCCGGCCAGTTTTTTACTGATGGGCGCTAATACATGGGAATATAAAGGTCTAGCAATGAATTATTTGTAACAAAGTGGAACAAAAAGCAAAGTTGTGAAAAGACAAAGTAACAAAGAACAACATTTGTTCCATAAATATGCAAGTATAATTTATTGCCTAAAATTGGAGCCCCTATAAATGGTAAGATTAAAAAGCGGAGGCCGCCTCAGGTTCCGATCCAAAAGCCAGGTCACCGCGACTGAAAGCCGGTGCAGTGCATCGGCATCCAGCTGCGCACTCCGCTCCGGATTAGGCCCAATGAATAGGCCTAGTCCGGAGGAGGGAGTGTCTTCAGAGACTCGGCCTGAAGAATGAGCATCTCGCTTCTTTTTTTGGGCAGCCGGAAGAAACGGCTCCCGGAAAAAGCTCCTGAGCCTGATTTCAATGGGAGCCTTCTTTTTGGTCAGGATTTTGAGGCAAATACGGCCTCAAAGCCCTGACCAAAAAACTCCATCTGAACTTACTCTAACACAGAAAACCTCTAAAGAATTTTGGTGCACCTACTGTACAACCTGCACCGACAAAGACAAATATGGAGGACAGATATTGATTCGATATTTACTAACACTTCTGCAATAAATTATGAAATTGAAATGTAAAGCTACATGTACCCTATAAAGATGCTATTACATAATAGTATTCAACCATGCAAAAAAACAAGTCCTCACCTATACTACTATGGGTAAAAAAAAGGGGGCAGAAAGAGGGGACTAATACATGACTAGAAGAGCTGTGTACACAGTACGGTAGAATATCCATAATTGTAAAAAAAAACAAAAAAACTTGAGAGTCTTCAGTAGATGATACCTTTTTTAATGGCTAACTCATAATGATGACAGAATATGACGTTTTGAAGCTCCCGGCTTCTTCTTCAGATATAACTAAACACAATTTCTGAAGGCTGCATATTTATGTACAACAGGACACATAGGGATAGAATTTTAGGAGGGAGGGGTGAAGAGGCTTATTGGTATGTACACGTAAACAATTCCCAGGTTCTTATCTTTATGACTGTCTAAGTTCAGTGATTTCTGTAGGATGACATGAACCCATGTGAAAGATTCATTCCATTCTCCAGAGTGTTAAATAGGGTCATGCACTTGTACTCATAAATCCGTCTCTGTTTCCTTGATTTCCAATTCCCTCTTAAAATCAAAATTTTCATGTCATTGGTGCTATTATGATCCTCATTGCAGAAATATTTTGACACAGGAAGGTCCAGTCTTTGTTCTCTTATCGTATGGCGATGTGCGTTCATTCTCATTCTGAGCTTCTGACTGGTCTCTCCAATATACGGATTTTCAGTGGAACATTTGGTGCATATTACTAAATACACTACATTAGGTGTGTTACAAGTGAACGTACCTGAGATAAAATTGTCTTCAGTCATATCTGAAGAAGAAGCCGGGAGCTTCGAAACGTTATAATCTGTCATCATTATGAGTTAGCCATTAAAAAAGGTATCACCTACTGAAGACTACTGAAGTTTTTTTTTTAAATATTTCCTACCCACTGGCTAACACGGTACAAAACCAACATTTTCCTTATCCGTAATTGTATAAGGTTACTTGTTTTTTTCTTTCATTGTTTTGGAGGTTATAAAAATGTACAAACTTTAAGTAAATTCCAAAGGACTTAGGACCTTAGATAACTTTTGGCTGAGTGAGCGTTCTCTCTCGACCCCTCATCTAAACGTACAATCAGTTCGAGTAAGTTTGTTTTACGGGAACAGGAGAATAAACTTGTGAATCCAAATATCTGGCATGAAAAACCTAGGCTGAAAAATCTTCTGCGCCACTGATATTGGCACCCAGTCCCTTTACTTCAGTAGTGACATGTGATACTGTATGTATGATGACATTGACAGTAAGCAACAGAGGACAAAAAGGTATGCTTAGTGCCTGTATATATTAGAGATGAGCAGACCGGCTGGTTAGGAACTACCCAGGCTCATCCCAAATTTTTTACGTTTGTCCAAACACAAAACTTTTGAGGTTTGTCTCCTATTAACCAGAATTTTTTTTTTATTCCACTCTGAGATCTTTTCAGACTTCATAGTATAATAGGTGGAGGTTTGATAATTTGCTTAGAGTTTTTAGTTGCACTGTGTGAACACGGCTCTAGTTCTGTAATTGAATTTGCACCGCACCCGTCTTCTGCTCTTGTTGCCTCTGTCCATTAAGTGGTTAATTTTTGCCTTGTCCTGTGATTGACAGCCTGTCTTCCTATCAGGTTCTAGGCGGGTTCTTCCTCCCTATTTAGTCTTGGCTCACATTCACACTGGTGCTTGCTATTGCCTTGTGTGTACTTGCTTTCTTTCTGTCGCTGTTATTACTTGTATTCTAATCCTTGACCTTTGGCTTTCCTCACTGACTATTCTTTTGGACTTCGATTTGAACTGCATTGCTCAACTGTTACTGACCCTTGGCTAGCTGACCTCCCTTTGTTGTTGTTTGTCTTGTCTGCGTTTTGTGTATCACATATATAGGAAGGGATCGTCTCCAAGTTGCCGCCTATTACGTAGGATAGGGCCTGGCAATAGGAAGGGACAGTGGGGGGTTTCAGCTTAGGGCTCACTGTCTCTTGTGCCCCGCCCCAGGGTTTCCAGCAGCTACTGGGGAATTGCTGTCCTAGCAATTCCATAATAATAAGACTTTACCATGGCACAGAATGTGGCAATAAATCAATGAACAGCCTCTTCCCCCTCCCCTCTCCATAGACTTCTGTATGTGAGGCTGAGTATGGAGATAAATTCTAGACAGACAACATCTTTTGCATAGGCCAACTCATAGAATCCCATGGTTTACAATAGCATTGCTAGGCTGATGACACCTAAATATACCTCTCTGTTGGCCAGAGTCCCAGATTGCTTAGCGGCTGTAGCCTCCTTTCTCTCCTACTGCTTTCTCAAACTTAACATGGAGAAAACAGAGTTCATTGAGTGCAGATAAGGAGGAGGAGAGCAGCCTGAGAAGTGGAGAAGGAAACAGATTTCTTTACAAAGACAAATTAGAAAGTTTCTTATATTCCCCTGTAATATTCATTTATGAAGACTTTAAAGTAAACTGTAAAATTCTTAATTATTGCTCATGTTAACATGCCTATTACATTAATAATAGTACCATACTGTGCCCAGGTTATACCATTCCCACATAAAGTCAAATAGCACCCACACAGTGCCATACTGTTCGTAAACAAAAATTGCACATAAATTGCCTTAGGGTATGTTCACATGGCAGAAAATGGATTGCGTGTGGTGTGAACATACCGTGCGGCTAGCCATGACGGAATGTCAATGCAATGCGGCAGCATCCCCTCCCGGCATTCTGTTCCAGATTAGGCCCTAATAAATGGGCCTAATCGGGAGGGAGTTTCGCGCCACAGCTGAGTCAGCCATGGAATCTGCAGCAAGTTAGGTCATCTCGCTTTTTTTTTCACTACTAACTAGTGGAAAAAAAGAAGCGAGTGGCTCCCATTAAAGTCAATGGGAGCAATTTCAGCAGGCTGATTTTGATGCGAATTCCGCGTCAAAATCCGCTACCAAAAAACTCAGTGTGAGCTAGCCCTTACAGTGCCTGAGAGGACCATAAAAGTCCCCCATACAGTGCACAAATAATACGCACACAGTGCCGTATTGTCCTTAGATAAAGAGTTCCATACAGTGGCATGAGAGACCACATACAGGGCAAACATGGTACCCACATAGCACCATACTTTGCTTGCAGTAAGCAACATAGTGGCAAGAATTCTGCACATTATATTACAATGTTGTTAGGGAATTGCAAGGACAGCAATTCCCCAGTAGCTGCTGGAAACCCTGGGAAGGGGCATAAGAGACAGTGAGCCCTAAGCTGAAACACCCCCACTGTCCCTTCTTGCTTGCCTGGTCCTATCCTACACAATAGGCGGCAACTTGGAGACGATCCCTTCCTATATACGTGATAAATAAAACGCAGACAAGACAAACAACAACAAAGGGAGGTCAGCTAGCCAGGGTTCGGTAACAGTCGAGCAATGCAGTGTCAAATCGAAGTCCAAAAGAATAGTCAGTAGGAAAAGCCAAGGTCAGGATTAAGAATACAAGTAACTAAACAGCAAGGGAAAGCCAGCAAGCACGAGGCAATAGTAAGAACCAATGTGACTGTGAGCCAAGCATAAATAGGATGTATAAACCCGCCCTGGATCTGATAGGAAGGCAGGCTGTCAATCACAGGGCAAGACCAAATGAAGGTGAAAGCAGAAGGGTGTGGTGGAAAATCAATTACCAAACTAGAGCCGTGTTCACACAGTACAACCAAAAACTCTAAGCAAGGAATCAAACTGCACACTCCTCCTGCGCCGCAGCATGCGAGCAGAGGGCGGCACAGTGACCCAAGCAGGCAGAGAAGTTACAAATGTGCACAAAGATTCCAATTAAAAAAAAAATTAAAAGGGACAAAATATTATCCTAAGAATACCATCTGATACATCCCCTTCAAGTAAAAAAAAAAAAAAAAAAAAAAAAAAAAGAGACTGAAGCCATTTCTCTTCCTCTTTGTATAACGCTCGGTCTACTCTGCCAGCAATGTTATGTCTGTGCCACTTTTTTTTTCAAGTACTACAGAGGGCTTCATTGGAGTGTCATAAACATATTAGATTCTCCAACAAGTGCTGTATAATAATGGGCACATGTTGTGGTTGTTAACCGCACAACATCTTGTCAGTCACTTGAGTTCCATAAGGTGTTTCGCCTTGCTTCAGAAGTGGAAAGGTTTTTAGAGTAGCTCTTCTACAGTCAAGAACTTACTGTGTGCATTTGTTTTTAAACACTTGGCAGAGTCACAAACACTGAAGGTGTTCATTCCCTGTAACTGTTACCTGCAAGTGCTTAGGAATGTGTGAACAGGGACAATTCCTTGTAGAATGGAAAGTCAAAACCATTCAATACCACCGTGAGGTGCAAAGCTTGTATGGTAGAGCATGGAGGCCATCCATGGCATGGAGTCACACCTCCTCTACCGAACCTGCTCCCAAGACCCCCATGTGTGCAGAGATACTTGTTTATCAATCAGTATATCACTGTACATACAGAGAGAAATGGAGTATAAGATAAGGCATCCATGGGGCATAAGGTATGGGGTATAAGATAAGGCATCCATGGGGCATAAGGTATGGGGTATAAGATAAGGCATCCATGGAGCATAAGGCATGGGGTATAAGATAAGGCATCCATGGGGAATAAGGCATGGGGTATAAGATAAGGCATCCATGGGGCATCCGTTTTCACAGATCCATCATAGACTTGATCCACGAAAACAAACAAAAATAGTACATGTAAAAACAGACCATAAATACCTACCTCGTGAATGACCCCATTGAAATCAATGTGTTCTAAAAACAGTCGTTTGACAGGCATTACAAAAACATCCGTTAGGCTGAGGCCTTGTTCACATCTTCATCGGTAGTCCATTCAGGGAGTCCACCCCAACGGGCTACTCAATGCATTGGCAAGCGGTGTACAGTGAAAGCACATGGATCCCATAGACTATAATGGGGTCCAGCGCCGCACCTCCCATGAGGCGACATGAAGCGACCGCTTCAGGCGGCGCTATGCCAGGGCCCCAGGGAGGGCGGCATTTTTGCTTACCTAAGCCAGTCCAATACAAGCTGTCCTGGACTGGCTTAGCACCGAGCGGTGGTTTGGGGTGGCCACTGGAGCAGCGCTGCTCCAGCAGCCTCCCCTCACGCTCAGGCAGAGAGCAGGTCCTCTCCGTGCCTGCTCTCTGCCTGCGAATGGCGCTAAGCCCCGCCCCTTCGCTTCATCACACCCCCTCCGCTCTGCCCCCTCCTCCGGGAAGGGGGGGGGCGGCTTTCTGTAGTTCGCCTCGGGCGGCGAAAGGGGTAGGTTCACCTCTGATGGGGTCCGTGTGCTTTCCACATGGTCTCCGCACGGAACATGAAGACAGAAAAATAGTTCACGATCTACTTTTCTGTTCGCATTACTCGTGTGGAGACCGTGCAGAAAGCACACGGACCCCACTTGCCAATGTGTTCGGTAGTACGTTTGGGGGGTCCCCATGTGGACTCCCCGAACGGATTACCGATATAGATGTGAACGAGGCCTAAGGCCCCACGTTGCGGAAACACAGCTTTATGTCTTGCAGATTTTGTTGTGGTTTTTTGAGCCAAAGCCAGGAGTGGATTGAGCAGTAAGTAGAAGTACGAGGGGTGATCCAAAAGTAATGATAATCAATAATAAACACAATAAATATAGTAAAAATAATCATTTATTTTTCTACATAGTCTCCTAACAAGTTTATACATTTAGTCCATCTCTTTTCTAAACTTAGAATTCCCTTAGAAAAAAATCCCCGATCTTGGCCCTCAAAAAAAATCCCCAACAGCAGTTATCACGTCGCTATCATTGTCAAATTTCTTGCCCCGGAGGTGTTCCTTGAGCCGAGGAAAGTGAAAGAAGTCACTAGGGGCAAGATCTGGCGAATGGGAGGGGGGAGGGGGTGTTCCACCAGTTCAAAGCCCGCTTCTTGGACAGCAGCCACGGCAACTGCAGCTTTGTGAGCCGGCACGTTGTCTTGGTGAAACTTTCTAATTTTTTCCCATTAGTTTTGTAGCCATTCTTGGCTTTGACTCAAAAAAGGGCAACAAAATCTGCAAGAAAAAAAGCTGCATTTCTGCAACGTGAGGCCTTAGCCTAACATAGCGAATTTTCACTTCATTTTGTATTGGGGTTGAGCCGATCTTGAAATTTCAGGATCGTTTTTAAAATCCGATTTTTGATCATTTTCCAGCCGATCCCCATCGTGAAATTTGCTGAATTGCCGATCTGGATCCGATCTTTCCCGATCCCGATTGCTCAACCCTATTTATGATATATACATGAATAGGGTTGAGCCGATCTTGAGATAACCTCCAACCTCGATCCCTCCGGAAAAGATCTGGATCGAAATTCTGATCGCGATCGTGAAATTTACTTGATCGGAATCCAATCTTTTCCCATCCCGGTCGCTCAACCCTACTTTGTATCCATAATGGTAACTCTTTTTCATGGATCCCTCATAGATTTCAGTCTATTGACGGATTTGAGAAAATGGGTAATATTAAAGGACCATCAAAAAACATCCAATTTTGCTCATTTTCACGGATCAGTCATGTGAATTGTCCCTTTCATATGTATTGATATTAAAGGGGCTCTATCAGCAAAATCATGCTGATAGAGCCCCATATATGCGTGAATAGAATTTAAAAAGGCTATTCAGGCACCGTAAATGTTATATTAAACTACCTCCCCATTTTAAAATAAAACCCTAAAAAAGAATGCGATCTACTTACGCATCGTGCACTGTGGGCGGGCATTCAGGGTGCACCGTCTTCTTCATCCACGCCTCTTCTTCCTCCGACGTCCTCCGGTCCCGTCCTCCTCCGGCGCTCGCGAACTAACACTGATAAAAAAAAAATGGCCTGGGCGCCTGCACAATAGACGTAGTAGAAGCCGCATGCTACTGCGCAGGCACCCAGGCCATTTTTTTATATCAGTGTCCGCTCGGGAGCGCCGGAGGAGGACGGGACTGGAGGACATCGGAGGAAGAAGAGGCGTGGATGATTTTGCTGATAGAGCCCCTTTAATGCAGCCATACACAACATTCATTTGAATAGGGGCTAACAGATCTTCTGTGTGTGAAAATGGAGGCATACTGGGGTATTGTATCATGAACTTTTTTGGAAAGCCATAATGCAGCTGCATGTACCGTATGTAGCCTTATGTATAGTATTCATCTTTACCATAATAGGTTTATGCCAATGTAGCCTATAAGAGAAAATAATATTTTTCTCCACTTTTACAGTCAATTTTACAAAAACATAGGAAATTTTTACCCGTGATATCACCCCCAATGCAATCTGTTTGTCGTCATCCTAATTAATTAGGCTGAGTGCCAGCAGTAAGGAAATGACACCAGACACACAATGTTGGTATTAGTTCCTCTCTATACCAAGGAGGAAATACTGACGCACTTTTATTAAAACAACATTGGGGTAAATAGTAGCAGAGAAAAGAAGAGATAACAACAATGTAAGTTTTCATATTCATTCCTGATTGGTATGGGACATCTCAATCAAACAGAAAAAGTTTAAGCAGTGCCATATATAGCCAGCTACTCCCGATCCTGTGTGGTCGCCTTGGAGAGCTGTCTTCTGGAAGCAAGCCAAGCATTTGTTTTTCTTGCGCCCATCTTGGATATAGACGCCATCTCATCATATAACATTATACCAGTTTCAAGCACAAGCAACTATATCTAGCATTCAGCTTTTAGGATAACAATGTGTTTTTATACATGACATGATTATAACCTTCACATATGAACATGGTTACTATTCTGAAAGAGCAAGAGCCTTTTGTTGTTTTTGACTTTGGTTAATAGATGGTGTCCAAGGGAGTCTCATTTTAGATACTCATTAGAGATGAGTGAGTAGGTATTCGATCGAATACTACGGTATTTGAAATACTCATACTCGATCGAGTACCACTCGCTATTCGAATGGAAAAGTTTGATGCAGAACCAGCATTGATTGGCCGAATGCTATACAGTCGGCCAATCAACGCTGGTTCTTCTCCTACCTTTAGAAGTCTTCTCCGTGCAGCTTCCCCGCGGCGTCTTCCGGCTCTGAATTCACTCTGTCAGGCATCGGGCTTGTAGTGCGGGCATGCGCAGTCGGCTCTGCCCAGGTCCGATGCCTGGCAGAGTGAATTCAAAGCCGGAAGACGCCGCGGGGACGCTGCACGGAGAAGACTTCTCGGAGGATCCAGCCCGACCCTCACTCGTGGACTTGGTCAGTGTAATTTGATCGAACGTTGCCTACCCCTGAAACGAGCATTTTCCCCCCATAGAGTATAATAGGATTCGATATTCGATTTGAGTAGTCGAATATTGAGGGGCTACTCGAAACGAATATCGAACCTCGAACATTTTACTGTTTGCTCATCTCTAATACTCATCAATTATCAAAAAATTTGTTTCTACAAAGACCATTTTCCACTCCAATATATGAACAGCCTATTGATATCAATGTAAACAGTGTAATACTTGATTTCCCCTGTGGTGGCGCTGCAGAAAAACTGACCACTTTTCCTCATTGCATATGGTCCAGCTTGTCATTGGGCAAGTGTCAAATATTCATGGGGAATATTTTAATGATTCCACGCATAGACTGCATTAAAAAAATATTGGAATGGCCCTATGTTGACCCCTTGTTTTTGCAGACTCCCTCCGCGCTTCTATTAATATTATTATTTTTATAAATATGAAATAAATAATATTTTTATTTTTTTATAGGGAAAAAAAACCACTAAATCATTTTTGTAGAAAACATCATTCAAATATTATTTTTTTTTTGTCGTCGGCTTTAAATACAATATTAGACAACATCATAGACACATCTCTAACGAAGCCGCTAATAAAGGCAAATAATCATTTTCTGGTTGAACCGAATATTCTAATTTTTTAATGGAGAAAATGCATTCTTAATTTAAATATGCACAATAAGTAGGGCCAATAATAAGAAAAAAGTAGTATAGGGGAGAATGAATGTAGCGCTCGATGCGAAAGGCTTATAAAAGCGGCCAGGAATATGTAGAAATCAGCACAAGGAGAAAAAAAAAAAAAGAAAAAAAAAAAGCTACATAATGTTCGCAAATTGTCCGTAATTGTATGGATTTTAAATATAAAAGTTGCCAGTGAAAAAAGCTAAAAGCCATTAGGAGAGATACTATTGTGAAATACATCAGCAACATCAATTCAAAATCTTATTAAAAAAAAAAAAAAAAAAAATAGAATTTTTTTATTATTTTTTTTTTCAAAAAAATTTGATAACTATACTTAAAAGTCTTGTCTCGATGTTTACGACAATGTCGACATTGTTCGGAATGACACGGCCTAATGCATATATGAATCCGATTTGAAAAGAGCTACTAATTAGCATGAATAGTCTCTCTCCGTGAAGGTCGTTTATTTTGTAGCTGAACATCGCTGAAGCAGTCACCCTTAGTAACAGCGATTAGGATTGGAGGCCTGGCACTCTTGTCTTATCTGACACTAGGTCACCAATTTAATTAAAAAAATATATATATTGAAAAGAAAGAAAAAGAATTCTATACCGGTGGAAACTTTGTGTGTTCATGATCCGATCCATGACAATGCTAGATAAATGTTTTCAAAACTTCGCGATCATTCTGCCTTTTTGTTAGTTTTTCCATTGAATAATCTCACTTTAGTTTGCTCTTTTTATGCCTACGGTACATCAACAATGGCTTCCCAGTGTCTGGTTATCCAAGGACGTGAAGGAATGGGCTTGACTCTTAATTGAAGGGTTGGTTTGACCACTGGTGTAGGTGGGTTTTTTGGTCCACTTCGTAGAGTTCTTAGAACATTTTATCTACACGGAAGTTTTTATTGGATTTTATTCTGGCCACAATGGTATGGCATGGTTGGACTTTTTGGTGGAACAACCAATCCCATAGATGGATAGGCTACAGATAGGCTAGGGCAGGGGTGCCCAATACGTCGATTCCACCTGACCCATAAGCCAAGGAGACCCAGAGATTACCATAAACATACTAAGGTTGATTAAACTCCTTAGTACCTGTAACTATCACTATCAAGAATAGGCATTGCACCGGGGCCCAAAAGACATTAGTTAAGCATGATCGAAGGATTGGTTTGACCACTAGTGTAGGTGGGTTTTTTGGTCCACTTCGTAGAGTTCTTAGTACATTGTATCTACACGGAAGTTTTTTTTGGATTTTATTATGGCCAGAATGGTATGGCATGGTTGGACTTTTTGGTGGAACAACTAATCCCATAAATGGATAGGCTACAGATAGGCAGGGGTGCCCAATACGTCGATCGCGGGATGCAGCCAGGGATCCCTGGTGTCTGCTCGTTCACAGTGCAGGCTGAGAGTCAACTCTCAGCCTGCGCTGTGAACAAGCACTCCGGACACTTGCAGGCCGGGCAGCAGCAGCTCCGGGGGATGACGAGCTCCCCGCTCTTAGGGATGGAGGGAGCCGGGGTGCTGCTTGTTCACAGCGCAGGCTGAGCGTCATCTCCGGACACTGGCAGGCGGGGCTGCCGCAGCCCCAGCCTGCCAGTGTCCAGAGATATCTCTCAGCCTGCACTGTGAGCAAGCAGACACCAGGGGTCCTTGGGCGGCCACAGAACACCGCTGTCTCCTGCTCTCACGCTCCGCCCCGCCCACAGACACCCCCCGTCCACAGGCCCACCCTGGCCCCACCCACAAGAAGTGGGTAGTAGATCTTCTGCCTTGGTCAGTTTATAAAGTATCTCACATGCTGAAAAAGTGTGAGCACCCCTGGGCTAGGGGATACACAGGGGCGTAACTTGAGAAGATGCAGAGGTGCAGTATCAACAGGGTCCAGGAGCCTTAGCAGGCCCTTAGCACTGGCATCAGTATTGCAGATTCCCCCTGACCCATAAGCCAAGGCGACCCAGAGATTACCATAAACATACTATGGTGGATGAAACTCCTTAGCACCTGTAACTATCACTATCAAGAATAGGCATTGCACCGGGGCCTAAAAGATATTAGTTAAGCATAATCGAAGGGTCAGTTTGACCACTAGTGCAAGTGGGTTTTTGGTCCCCTTCATAGAGTTCTTAGTACATTCAATCTACACTGAAGTTTTTTGAGGATTTTATTATGGCCAGAAAGGTATGAGACGGTTGGACTTTTTGGTGGAACCAAACAATCCCATAGATGGATAGGCAAGGGTCACCTGAATCAAACTGTGTTTTTTAGTTGTGAATCGCTGCCTCTGTTGTTGAGATATCTCACACTTGATAACATATTGGGGTCCATCCCTAATGACAACATTTTGGAAATGAAAAAAAAGGAAAGACTTGGGCTGTACACAACAGTATAACTTGAGGGGATGCAGACGGTACAGAAGCATCGGGGCCCAGGAGCCTCAGGGGGCCCATAAGCACTGAGATTGCAGATTACATCTGGTCCATAAACCAAGGAGACCCACAGATTACCCTAACCACACTAAGGTGGATTAATCTCCTTAGCACCCGTAACCTTCACTATCAAGGATTTGCTGTAGGGATGAGGTTTCGTTACACCTCTGGCTGCACCTGTGGCTTTTCAGTAAAATCTACAAAAATGAACATGTGTGTCTTAGTATACATATGGATCAAGGTGTATAAGGCCGCTAGCCACTTTATGTTGTCCTCTGTATAATGGGTCCCTACTCTATTGGGGATGGGGCCATCAGTACCGCGTCTCAGTGCCCACAGGGTGAGTGACCCAGCAGCCCCAACAGAACCCCCGCTGACAAGCTAAGTCCTTAGGTACTGGGTCATGTCACCCCACAGGTCCTTCACCGCAACAACAGCAGGCTCCGCTCAGAACTACACCATGTAGACAGATCTCATAATGTTCACCTTACCTCTCAGTCGGAGGTTTGTATACAAAATGTTGTTGCATAGCAATTCTATTTTTTTTGTTGTGTCTTGGTACCAGAGCTCATCCCATTTGTCCCAGGTGTTTTGGATTAGCAGGATATTGCATGATATGATATGATATTATTGCATAATAAGGTGAACTTGTTGAGATCTGTTCTCATGGTGCAGTTCTGTATGGTGCCTACTGGTTGATCTGGTGCTGTGGGGATAGTGTAGCCCGAAGCCTGGAGGCTTAGCCAGGCAGTGGGGGTACTGTTGGGTGGCTGGTTTCTCCCCTTGTGGGCGCTCAGTTGCCATGCAGTGCAGCACCCGATCGAGTAAGGAGCTAACCATACAATGGTCGCCGTGAAGTGGCTAGTGGGCTTATACACCTTGATCAATATGTTTACTAGAACCTTCTGTTCATTTCTGTAGATTTTGCTAAGAAGCAGAGAGCAATGTATAACACTTGGATGGTGAGATCGAGGTGTTCTGACAATGGAACAAGTTGGGGCTATTAAGCATAAAATTGTAAAGTGTACAAGAGACGGCAATACCTGCATCCCGCCTATTGCCATCTTTGCAGTTGCTCTTCTCCTGAAGTCCTAACATAAGACATTGGCAGCCTTTGTAGGACATCTACTGTACCTGGACTTCAGAAGTAGAGTGGTGGCAAAGAGTGAGGGTTGGTAAGAAGAGTGGAATTGGTCTTTAGCTTCTGGTGAACATTCAGGCTAGTGGTAACTGGCCGGGGTCAGCAAGGAGACAATTTTAATCTTCAACCCATCCCCCCGTGTCCCTAATATAGGATCTATCTATTCAAAGAGGGAATTTCTAACCAGAACATTGAAGTCAGTTGTGTCCTAGAACAATTACGTGTGTTTTATGTGTTGGTTGTGTTTCCAGCACCATCTCGGTAGGATAACAAATCCATTGGTAGCTCCGAGTTTGTACTTCTTGTTGGTTCGAATGCAGTTTGCTATGGTTTATTCAGCAGGCTGCTTGTTTTACATGTCCATATGGGAATTTGCCATCATCATCTTTAAGAAGAATTGTAAGAGGAGCTGTCCCTCGATGCGCTGATTGGGAGCAGATGTCTGAACAAGAGCTCAGCTAATGCCCTCTTGGATTTTCGTTCCTCATCCTCGGTAAATGCTACATTTGTATCACTTAACACTCAATGAACCTCTCTCAGTTTCCTTTAGATCTTAATAAGGGCGTTTTAAGGCAGGGAATGAGGAAACTTACGGATTAATAGGATGCCAGGACAGATTCATAATCTGCCTTGATGCCATCATCCCTAACCACGTGAGAATCAAAGCAGATAAATCCACTACTAAACTGGAAAGATTGTATAAATCTGGTCATCGATATTTAGCTGCTCAGACATCTAAACTTTCCCTTTTTCTAACATGCTGGAGACAAGGGAAACAGGAAAGCCCTGAATGGAATGAAACATACTGGAATCTGCAATGTATAATGGTCACTGGGAGTGGAGACCTTTGTAACCCAGTTTGCAATTTTGCAAAATAATGGAACAAGGCAACAGTGGAAATAGTCGTATTAATAAATATGAGGCCGTTTTGTGTTCCTGCTCTTGCACAGACCTATCTGTCTCTTTGGTTACAGACTACAAACAAACGTGTAGTCAGATTCTGCAGTCAATGTAAACCAAGGATAACATAAGGGCATGTGTAACATCCTTGTCCACTTGGACTTTGGAACTTAGTGTCAGTCTTCCACTTAAAGCTACCATTATGGAAGGTGGTGGCTTCTACCAGTTTATAATACAAAAGCCAATCTTCCATGTATCCAGACTTAAAGGGGTAGTCTTATCAGGACGATCTCTTTTCATAACCGTTATGTTGTATGTCTACATGAACCATGTGGAAGGGCCAAGAGGTGAAATGTTCAGATATCAAAATAATTGCCTTACTTTGTGGATTCAACATAGTAATCACTTGTCCTGCACTGGTTGCTGTAGTTCATTACTGATGGACTTCTAGACTTCTTACTTTCCAGAAAAGGTTGTCCTTTTTTAGCAATGTAGACCACTCTGTGAATGACAATTCCATAAATCTCAACTCCCAGGATTGATGTGCTCCTCCAAAGAAAGGCAATAAACGCCTTTCAAAGCAAACCCTGCAATAAGCTGGGAGCACGAGATCTGATGAAGGGTGTAACTGTACCCCGAAACGCGAAACTCCCATTCTACTGGGAGTTATGAAAACCAATGACTCCTCTAGACTTTTAAAGAAAGAGTCACACAGATACCTAGTTACTAGAGATGAGCGAGTAGTATTCGATCGAATACTATGGTATTCGAAATACTCGTACTCGATCGAGTACCACTCGCTGTTCGACTGTAAAAGTTTGATGCAGAACCAGTATTGATTGGCCGAATGCTATACAGTCGGCCAATCAATGCTGGTTCTTCTCCTACCTTTAGAAGTCTTCTCCGTGCAGCTTCCCCGCGGCATCTTCCGGCTCTTCATTCACTCTGCCAGGCATCGGGCCTGGGCAGAGCCGACTGTGCATGTCTGCTTGTAGTGCGGGCATGCGCAGTCGGCTCTGCCCAGGCCCGATGCCTGGCAGAGTGAATGAAGAGCCGGAAGACGCCGCGGGGACGCTGCACGGAGAAGACTTCTCGGAGGATCCAGCCTGACCCTCACTCATGGACTTGGTAAGTATAATTTGATCGATTGTTGCCTACCCCTGAAACAAGCATATTTCCCCCATAGACTATAATAGGGTTCGATATTCGATTTGATTCATCGAATATTGAGGGGCTACTCGAAACGAATATCGAACCTCAAACATTTTACTGTTCGCTCATCTCTACTAGCTACCTTTGCTAGACAGAACTGATGGACAGTCATGGGGACACCCCATTTTCTCAAGACGTGAGCAGGGAGTACACCTTCCTCAAGTAGAGTAGAACTGTCCTAAGATTGGGTGGTTGGTGAGTTGGTTAGATCCTTAAGGTGGCACAAGCACATGTTGACCGTAAACTAAGCCACAATTCAGAATATTGAAGATACAAATATTGTGGAACCATTTATCTCCACCAGTTTTACGTCGAGAACTTGACCTCCTGTGGACAGTTATATATGTCAAGCCCTAAAGGGATAAATCGAGGGGTCCGCGACACTTTCACTCATTAGAATCTTCGAGTGATTTCTATTCTTGGTAAGGCATTTACCTAATTAAAACGCACATTAATGTCACTGTGAAGTTTTTCTTTCATTAGACTGAAAGAATATTCTTGTAATTGCTTGTATTCCTTGAAGAGCTTTGTGTCTTGCAAATGAAAAGTACGATCTACTTGTTATTATTACCTTCTAAAGTGCATGTAGTCAGAACAACAATACACACAGCAACATGTGGTGTGTGTCGACACATTACAATATAATGCAATCGGAAACTATGGCGGTTAAGGAAGCAACCTCTCACAAGGTCAACGCAGAGAGCTTCATGTGTGAAGGGAAAATCTCACTGACTCCAATGGAATGTTTCCCCGTATTAATCTGTTCCTATTGTTACCACATTTCTCAACATCGAAAGCATCTTAGGGGCACGAGCCTGCGCATATTAATGTTATTAATAGGACTGTAAACTTTATAATTGAATAACGTTAATTAAAAGATGTCACTAAACGACTTAGAGGAAAAATGAGAAAGAAATGCAAAGAATAATCAACGTGTAATGAAGAGACTTGGAAACCAACTAGATACAACTTCAGTAGTATTTACCAGTTACCATAACATTAAAACCACAGACGTGAACTGAATAATCTTGTGACAAAAGCTTTTCTCAAGGTCTGTGATACGTTAGGCAGCAAGAGAACAGTCAGTTCTTGAAGTAGATGTGTTGGAAGCCGAAAATATGGGCAAGTTTAGGGATCTCGGTGACTTAGGGACCACAGTGTGATGGCTAGACAGTGGTTAGTGCCTAGCAAAATCTTCAAGGAAGGACCACTGGAGAACCAGCAATGGTGGCATGGGCACTCAAGACTCACTCATGTATGTGAAGAGCAAAGGCTAGACCGTCCTGTTCGATCTCACTGAAGAGTTGCTGTGGGGCAAATAGTTGTGTCTTGGTTGTGCAATTGGGCATGTGAACACACAATGAATTGTGTCTTGCTCCACATGGGATTGTTTAGCCATAGACTGTTCATAGTGCCCATGCTGACTCCTGTCCACTGTTAAACGTGCCTACAGTGAGTCCATGGACATCAGAAGGCAACCTGGTCTGACAAATCACATTTTGTTTTACCTCATGTGTGCATTTCTCTCGTGGCCAAGAGATGGTGTGATGTTCTGGGCAATGTTCTTAGGAGAAACCTTGGACCCTGTATTCATTTGGATGTTACTTTGACATGTACCTACACAATGTACAGACCAAGTAAACCCATCGAAGAGTGGCCTCTGTCAGTAGGATAACCTGTTCTTCTAAACTTCAAACATTATTTATGATTTGAGGAACATGTCAAAGACATTTATTCCTATCCAATAGTTGGTGGACCCCAGCAGATGCTTCCTTACAGATGGGATTGATGGACACAATACTCCCGGATGCCTGGTGAAACATCTGGTGTATGTGAGCCATCGGTTGGGCGCGGTTTCTCTGGCCAGCACTCGTCGGTCTCCATCTCCCAGTTTTGGAGCTCTGCCAACTCAGGGCACACTCCGACAATCACGTTCACCTTCCACTTTGGAATCACATAGGCCACCGTCGATTTTGGGTTATTCAGTTCGCTTGCTATGTCCCTTAAGGATCGCCCATTTCTGTGGTCCCCACAATTACCCCTTTCTCGAAATGGGACAACTCTGCACTTTGTGGCATATTGCATGCGACTAATGCCAATGCTGTTTCCTACACAATATTTAACGGCGGAAGACACCGCAGATATCTTCATTTGCATGGGTGTCCAAAAACTTATTGGTAGCCAGTGTCAAAAGATGATGAGTCTATGTGGAATAAGCAAAGAATAACCAAGAAGAACTTGGAGAAAATCCATCCATCTTCCATATTAAAAACCAAGTATCCTCATGGTCAAGGCCAACTCACCAGCCACCAATCAGTCAACATGTCCCACCAAGCCATCAGTTATTATACATTGGGCATAGCTTCATTAGTTTTGAAGAGAGACGAAGATCGGGTCCCACGCAACTTTTTTTCTCGAAGAAGTGATGAATTCCTGCAGCAATTTTTGCTTTTTGCCTTTCTTCGGAAGATGTTATCATCGGGGTTTTAATTGCCATCCGAGGCTGCCTCTGAATAGTGATACTGATTGCTTGTTTGAGACCATCTGACCCAGCCTTTTAGTGGCCATTTATTCACGTCGCTAAAGACAATTTTTCTATTAAATTCATGTTAAAGAAGGCAAATAGAAAAGGAGCCTCCTATGGATTCCGACGTTGTAATCTGGAGCATCTCACAAGGCTCTAATTAGCATCGTCGTTACAGACGCCGACACGAAAACTTAACTGGCATTTAAATCAGTTTTTTTTTTTTTTTTTTTGAGGCTAGTGACAAATGTAGAATTTACAGATCCATTGCTACTTACTGCTGCTTACATTCTTGACACTTTTGGCAATGAAGGGAGTGAATGAAATTTTAATTAAATGTTTACGTACTCTGGGGCCAATTTAGATGGTATTTCCAGAAATAATACCATGAAGAAGGAAAAGGAGAAAAAATGCTGGAAAGTAACATAGCCATCTATAAGCCAATGATTGTAATGAGCAGTGTGTGATTTCTAAATGCCATTTTCAGCATTGTAGGGAGTTTCTGTAATAAAACAACATGTCAGAGACACAAATATATAAACATTAAAGAGGTGGTTCACTTTATATAGTCACTTTGGTGTAGAAGCCTCCTCTACGGAGGAAACCAGCTATAAACTCTGGGCGAACTTGGAAGCAAAAGGTTCAATTTCCCTACAGCGCTCCCGCAGGACAAATTAAGTATTGCAAAATGTCCATTGGAATCAATGAGTTGTCCATGCAGTGCATGGAGGTGATGGGCCAAGAGTGTGCGAGACTGTCTTTGTCTATGTACTCTAGATGATAAAAGAGGGTCTTAGTTGGTCTTTGTATACAGTCAATTATCTCAGTTAACTAAATTTTATACAAATTTATAATATATTGCGTCGTAACTTTACCTTGTGCATTATGGTTATAATATTTGTGGAATAGAGGTCAATAGGAGCAATAACAAAAATAAATTCTATTAAAGGGATCCTATCATTCAGACAAGATATTTTCTAAGTACCACGTCGGAATAGCCTTAAGAAAGGCTATTCTTCTCCTACCTTTCGTTGTCTTCTCCATGCCGCCGTTCGCCTACAATCCTGTAAATGAGTTATTTCGCAGCACTGTGGGTGGGCCCCAGCGCTCAAAAAGTACTGGGGGGCGGCTTCAATGCTGCCAGAGAACTCTCCAGCGCCGCCTCTATCTTCTTCTGCGCAAGGTTTTCACCGCGCATGCTTGCGGCCACAAGAAAAATGGACGCTTACATAGTATTGGAAGCGGCCACTTTCTCACTAGTCTATCATACTGCTCTGGTGTGATTTTGGTCCAGTCTTCTTCCAGTCTATTCCATAGTTTGTTGACTGTGGTGGCTTTCATGGCCATAACTTTTTCGCCAAGGTTTTCAATTGGATTTAGATTAGAACTAAACTAGGTTCTGATGAGGATTTGCATTGACTCTGCCATGTGCAGTAGCTGTATAAGAGGTTCATTCCCAAATGAAGATTAAATTATTTTTTGGAAAAATCAAGTATTCTCTAATTTTGATCTCCAGTTTATATATTAAGACCGTGTGCTAATCGGCTGCTCTGAATGAATGGTACAGGCGGTGCACAGGGGACATGTGGATGTCATCTGTGCGCCGTCTGGCTGTGCTTCTGCAACCCCTTCATTCAATGAATAGGGATGCAAAATCGGACAGGAATACAACCAGTTCCATATTTTGTGGCCTGGAATATCGACATACTGCATACTGTGTCCACACCGCAGTTTTTACCGCAACGTGGGTATGAGATTCCGTAGAATCTAGGGTTGAGCCGATCTTGACTTTTCAGGATCGATTTTAAAATCCGATTTCCGATCATTTTTCATTCGAATCCGATCTTGATCCCAATTCCGATCCCAAGTCAATGGGATTTTTTTTATTAATCGGAGATCGGATTTTAAAAGCAATCCTATTCACTATACAGCATGGAATCTAGTAATTGAACATTTGTTAGAATCCTCTCTGTGTAGTGAATCACTAAGTAGCCAGAGGATTTTTTTTTTTAATCCTCTGGCTACTTAGTCCCCCCTGGTGTCCACTTACCTGCAGAGATGGCTGCTCCGGTGTTCTCCTTCTTCTTCGCCTCGCTGCCCCCTGCCTCCCAGGTTAGGAGAGTGTGGGCGGGTTAGGAGAGTGTGGGCGGGTACTGGGAGGGAAGACATCACGTCTCCCCGCCCTGTACCCGCCCACACTCTCCTAAGCCACAAGCCTCGCCTTCCTAGCTCTTTAAACACTAACCTGGGAGGCGGCGGCAGCGAGGCGAGAAGAGCAGCATGGAACGGCAGTGAGGCGAAGAAGAACACGGGCACCGGAGCAGCCATCTCTGCAGGTAAGTAGCTACTAGAGATGTTAGTTTAGTCTTCCATTAGAATGAATGGAGGCAGCCGGCGCGCAGGGGGTTAAGGCTGTGTGCCGACTGCTTCCATTCATTCCTATGGAACCGCAGCAGAGCCTTCACACTGAGTATACACTCTGCTCGGAATGAATGGAGTGTATACTCAGTGCGAAGGCTAAGCAAAGCATTGTGGGAAATAGTATTGATCTCGATCCCACCTAAAAAGATTGTGTTCGGAATTCCGATCGCAAACTTTTCTGAACACGATTGCTCAACCCTAGTAGAATCCCATCCACTTTGCCTTTACTGTAAAATGCGGCGATTTTTCCCGCCAGGTGCAAATCGTGGCATTTCCGTCCCCTGGGGTTCCACGTTGCAGAAACGCAGCCTTTTTTTGTTGCAGATTTAGCAGCAGATTTTTGAGTCAAAGCCAAGAATAACTACAGAAGGAATGGGCTATACGAAGGAAGTTCTTATACTTCTACCTTCACAGCACAATCCGCCACAAAAAAGTCGCCTTTCTGCAACACAGGGCCTCAGTCTGAGATAAGAATATCCTCTTAGGTTTGCTTGCCTATTGGATGCGTTGGATGTGTTTAGAGACAGGGTTACTTTAAGGTAATGTCAGATCTGAAAAAAAGAGAAGAAGAAATAAGAAAGCTCAAAAACAGTAATATTGTATATGAAATAAAGCGAGACCTTGAAGAATAAAACCTGCATTCCTCACTACATTGGCGAGAAATAAATAATTGTCTTGTATAAGATACATTTTTAGACCTCCAAATTCTGTCAATGAGTTATGGCAAAAATATGCAGTATGGAGAAGGCACTTACCAGCGATTATTCCTTAGAGGCTGTGTTTATTCCCGCTGTAGAAAATGTTACTCTTGTAAGAATACAATGAAGTGCAAAGGTAAAAAGCGGCATCCACAGATGTAAATTTAAGTAATGTGCTCAGCTGCTGCAGATCCCACACAACTCCCGGGAGTCCGCATATCTGCGAGGAACGCACACACATTACTTCAGCTCTTCTTTATTGCCCCCACAACAAGGAAAAAAAACAAAGATAAATAAATACATTAAATATAGAAAGTCAAATATTTTAATAAATCTTTAGATGGATTCATCACTGTGAAGGCCTAATGTTAGAGCTATTTTTTCTTAACTCTGACAAGTCATCCTCAATCTCACGCATTTAGAATACTTAAAGGGATCCTATCATTAAAACTCAATTTTTTCTGCCTACCATGTAGGAACAGCCTTAAGAAAGGCTATTCTTCTCCAACCTTTAGATGTCTTCTCCACGCCGCCGTTCGGTATATAATCCGGTTTTCATCGGTATGCAAATGAGTTCTCTTGCAGCACTGGGGGCGGTCCCCAAAGCTGCGAGAGAACTCTCCATCTTCTTCAGGAACGGGTCTTCTTTGTGTCTTCTTCTGGCGGTGGCTTCAAATTTCTAGGCCTCGGGCCTAGGACAAAGCCGACTGTGCATGCCCGTTGGCCACAAGAAAATGGCCACTTATGCAGTATTGCAAGCGGCCATTCTCTTGTGGCCGGCAGGCAAGCGCAGTGGGCTGTCCGAGGCCTAGAAGTTTGAAGCCAGCGCCGGAAGAAGATGCAAAGAAGACCCATTCCTGAAGAAGATGGAGACGGCACTGGAGAGTTCTTTTGCAGTATAGGGGACGCCCCCAGTACTGTTTGAGTGCTGAGGACCGCCCCCAGTGCTGCAAGAGA
This sequence comes from Leptodactylus fuscus, assembly GCF_031893055.1. Lineage (NCBI taxonomy): Eukaryota > Metazoa > Chordata > Amphibia > Anura > Leptodactylidae > Leptodactylus > Leptodactylus fuscus. The sequence continues at coordinate 15,647,448 of NC_134267.1, read as the reverse complement.
ACTCATATTTAGAGATGAGCGAACACTATTCGAAACAGCCGTTTTGAATAGCACGCTCCTATAGAAATGAATGGATGTGGCTGGCACGCAGACTTTGCCGGCGGCCGGCCGCTTAACCCCCTTCATTTCCCGTTAATTTCTATGGGAGCATGCTATTCGAAACGGCTGTTTCGAATAGTGTTTGCTCCACTCTACTCATTTACATACCAACGAAAACTGGATTATATTCAGAACAGCGGCACGGAGAAGACATCTAAAGATACGAGAAGAATAGACTTTCTTCAGGGTATTCCTATGTGGTAGGCAGAAAAAAAAATAGAGTTTTAATGATAGGATCCCTTTAAAAATTCCCAACTAATGCTTACAGTATTTGCACCAACATGAAATTTATCATTATATTATTATTACATAATATAACATAATATGGCACAACCTGAATCCATTTATCCGGCCACAAGACTTATTTTTGTAAGTTTGTTTCACCCAATTCCTGCAGTAGAGCTATAGCCGAAAACCACCCAATTTTGTTTGGGTACCAATGACACCAATGAATTTCACTGGCAGTAGTATATTTGCACTGTGGGTCTGCACTTTAAGGGTTCACTCACATGGAGGATTTTGGCACTGATTCTGGCACGGAATCCACATCAGAATCAGTTCTGAAAAAAGACTCTCATTGACTTCAATGGTTTCTGTGTTCTGTGCGTGGATTGAGCAAAAGGGAGAAGTATAAGAACTACCTATATAGTTCCCCTTCCTTTTGTAACAATTCTTGGCTTTAGCTAAAAAAAAATGCAACAAAATCTGCAACAGAAAAAGTTGCTTTTTCATATTAGGATATAGAACAGGGGTCACCGACCTTCGGCACTCCAGCGCTCCATTTACTTCCATGGGAGATCCAAGAACAACAGAGCAAATAAGCATGCTGAGAGTTGTAGTTTTACAACAGTTGGAGTGTCGAAAGGTTTGAAACAGAGATACTAAAAGTTTTCTTTCTTTTTTTGGGTAATTCAAAATGAACCTTACAGAAGTATTGTGGCGTTCACCATTGGCTGCCGTATATACTGGTGTATTCTCCATTAGAAGCATCTCCACATGTAGGCACTATACCACAGCATAAAGAGTGCCTATGGATCTCAGTCTAAGCCCCCTTGCACACGACTATGTGAATGGTCTGGGTTTCCCCGGATAGAACACTGACCCATTCATTTCTATGGGCCCGTACACATGACCCTGAATTACAATGGAACATTTCTTACTCCTGGCCGATTTTGCAGCGCTGCTTCCGTGGCTCCTGTTCATTAAATGAAAGGGGTCACAGAAGAAGAGCCTTTGCATAGGCGGCACATGAATGATATCCGTGAGTCTCCCATGCACCACCCATGCTGGTTATTAACGCCAGCTGCTTAGCACATGGTCATGTGCAACCACTTTACAGCTGAGGCCCCACGTTGCGGAAACACAGCTTTTTGGCTGCAGATTTTGCTGCTGTCCTTTGAGCCAAAGCCAGGCGTTGCTTGAGCAGAAGGGAGCAATAGACGAACTTCCTTTATATTTCTTATTCCTTTTGTAGACATTCTTGGCTTCGGCACAAAAAACACAGCAAAATCTGCAACAAAAACATTGCGTTTCTGCAGGTGGAATTCGTCAACTTTCCTACTCCTCCAATAATGGGGTTTCAGCGGCCAACACATTTATCATGCGTTAAACATCAAACCATTGTCACACCTAAAACCCATTCAGTTCCTGGTGCACGGACAGCTCCGAATACACCACAATTACTAAGAGGCATGGACTTCCTAATAATAGTGGAGCGCCTGACGCCAGGACAGGTCAGCAGTAAAAAGACAACCCCTTTCATACAAATCCAGTATAACAGACCAGATGTTCATTGTGGACCATATAATACGTGAAAAGCAATGTCCACCAAGGTTTAGTAACTGACCTTCCTCAGGAAATCAGGTTTTATTATTAGTATGTTTTTTAATTGTATCCCTCTATTCATAATCCCCAAGTGAACCCTACTCGCGCTCATGTCCATGTTTATGGCAATTTAAAATAACAGAGTGAGAATATATCTGTATTTTATGGGTTTGATATCTGTCAATTTGTGGGTTGAATAAGACTTGACCTGTGCAACGTCTCCTGTAGTTATTCCCGACAAGCCAGAAACATTTATACTGTTCAATGAATCCCATTATCTATCATTTTACTGTGCACTTGTATGAGCAAATCATCATCATCATCATCATCATCATCATCATCATCATCATCACTAGTTATGTAGATTATTGGGTTTCCTGTCTTGATGCCACTGCTATTGTGACCACTTAGTTATGTGTATTAAATACTGTAATATATATATGTAGATATATACTGTATATAAAGGGGTAATATTTTACAGAGTTTTAAAGGTTTTCTCTAAGCATCTTAGTGGTGACATCTTTTGTCTAAATTGGTTGCCAATGGATATGACCAGGAACTTTGTATGGTCTGCAACTTGTCGGAAACATAGCCATGATGTCTCTATCGTGGCTGGATCATCTTCCCATACATGATGTCCTTATTGTGGTCGGGTTGTCTTCTCATACATGTAGTGTCCTCCTGATAACCAGCCATGATGTCCTTATTGTGGTCAGGTTATCTTCTCATACATGTAGTGTCCTCTTGATAACCAGCCATGATGTCCTTATTGTGGCTGGGGTATCTTCTCATACATGTAGTATCCTCCTGATAACCAGCCATGATGTCCTTATTGTGGTCGGGTTATCTTCTCATCCATGTAGTGTCCTCCTGATAACCAGCCATGATGTCCTTATTGTATTCAGGTTATCTTCTCATACATGTAGTGTCCTCCTGATAACCAGCCATGATGTCCTTATTGTGGTCAGGTTATCTTCTCATACATGTAGTGTCCTCCTGATAACCAGCCATGATGTCCTTATTGTGGTCAGGTTATCTTCTCATACATGTAGTGTCCTCCTGATAACCAGCCATGATGTCCTTATTGTGTCCGGGTTATCTTCTCATACTTGTAGTGTCCTCCTGATAACCAGCCATGATGTCCTTATTGTGGTCAGGTTATCTTCTCATACATGTATTGTCCTCCTGATAAACAGCCATGATGTCCTTATTGTGGTCAGGTTATCTTCTCATACATGTAGTGTCCTCCTGATAACCAGCCATGATGTCCTTATTGTGGTCAGGTTATCTTCTCATACATGTAGTGTCCTCCTGATAACCAGCCATGATGTCCTTATTGTGGTCAGGTTATCTTCTCATACATGTAGTGTCCTCCTGATAACCAGCCATGATGTCCTTATTGTGGCCGGATTATCTTCTCATACATGTAGTGTCCTCCTGATAACCAGCCATGATGTCCTTATTGTGGTCAGGTTATCTTCTCATACATGTAGTGTCCTCCTGATAACCAGCCATGATGTCCTTATTGTGGTCAGGTTATCTTCTCATACATGTAGTGTCCTCCTGATAACCAGCCATGATGTCCTTATTGTGGCCGGATTATCTTCTCATACATGTAGTGTCCTCCTGATAACCAGCCATGATGTCCTTATTGTGGCCGGATTATCTTCTCATACATGTAGTGTCCTCCTGATAACCAGCCATGATGTCCTTATTGTGTCCGGGTTATCTTCTCATACTTGTAGTGTCCTCCTGATAACCAGCCATGATGTCCTTATTGTGCTCAGGTTATCTTCTCATACATGTAGTGTCCTCCTGATAACCAGCCATGATGTCCTTATTGTATTCAGGTTATCTTCTCATACATGTAGTGTCCTCCTGATAACCAGCCATGATGTCCTTATTGTGGTCAGGTTATCTTCTCATACATGTAGTGTCCTCCTGATAACCAGCCATGATGTCCTTATTGTGGTCAGGTTATCTTCTCATACATGTAGTGTCCTCCTGATAACCAGCCATGATGTCCTTATTGTGTCCGGGTTATCTTCTCATACTTGTAGTGTCCTCCTGATAACCAGCCATGATGTCCTTATTGTGGTCAGGTTATCTTCTCATACAAGTAGTGTCCTCCTGATAACCAGCCATGATGTCCTTATTGTGGTCGGGTTATCTTCTCATACATGTAGTGTCCTCCTGATAACCAGCCATGATGTCCTTATTGTGGTCAGGTTATCTTCTCATACATGTAGTGTCCTCCTGATAACCAGCCATGATGTCCTTATTGTGGTCAGGTTATCTTCTCATACATGTAGTGTCCTCCTGATAACCAGCCATGATGTCCTTATTGTGGTCAGGTTATCTTCTCATACATGTAGTGTCCTCTCCTGATAACCAGCCATGATGTCCTTATTGTGGTCGGGTTATCTTCTCATACATGTAGTGTCCTCCTGATATCTATCCATGATGTCCTTATTGTGGTCGGGTTATCTTCTCATACATTTAGTGTCCTCCTGATAACTTCTCCACAATAAGGAAATCAAGGCTGAGTTCCAAACCATAGATATTTCCTGTATTCATGGTCATATCCATTGGCCGCTAATGAAGACAAAAGATATCATGCCCAGGATGATTAGAGAAAATCTTTAAAACTTTGCAACAATTGTAATTGTATTTACAAAAATGTTTAACTTTTAACTGCCTACTAATGTGTATGTTTATTTGCTATGTTAATGGAGGACCCCTTTAATACAAATTGTGAGTGTTAAAATAACATACATTTTAGGTCTAACGTTAGATGGGCGCATAATGATCCTATACACTTGGTGTTACATTGAACATGTTAGGGCAGGTAAGATACGGGGATCTGAATATCAACTACACAATCCTTTGGTTCTTGGTGAGAGTTTAGTAGTGACTTTCCCTTCTCCTCTCTCCCGGTTCAGTACACATGGACCTCTAAGCTGAGCCTAGTATACATGTGTAGGGGGGGATAGGGCAGGATGACTAAAGTATATGGCCGACTTAAAGGGTCTAATTAACATAAACATAATTCAGCTTTGCACTAAATGGAATTCTAATATGTTTTTGGAACCACCTTGTACCTCTTGTACCCTATGTCTATAATGTGATATGTATGCATATAGAGGTCTGTTGTCAGACTCAATATGGTAAAATATCCATACTATTTGGGAGTTTGGAGACTCCTTATGACTCCACACAAAGTGACTGCACCCCAGAAGTACAGGACTTCTAATATTGTAGTAATTCCATAAGTATATATTACCTCGCTATATGTGATATCTAGTTTTATAAACCAGGAATGGGTTTACAGCAGTTGTCACATCCTCTGGGTGACCAACCCAAAGTGCCAAGCAAGGGACAACAGAACATTGAAGTCATACTGGAGACAAAATGGATGCAATTTTACTGATATTATTGACATTTCTATTGGTGTCACTAGAGCAAATCTATATTCATATGGCAGAGAATGATTGCTGGGTGATGTTTTTTTTTGTTTTAGTATAGCAGTACCAGGCACAGCCACTACAAAATATATGGCGCTGTGTCTCATGGTAATCATTTAGTCAGCTGCTCAGTGAGTGCACTGGGAGTTGGACCCCCACCAACCTGACATTGATGACCATTACAATGAATGCACAAGGCATCAAACCATGATGGAATACTCCTTTAAAATAAGTTGTTAAGAGAGTTATAGTAACTCCTTACTAATCGGTCTTCCCCTTACTAAACTCTCCCCTCTACAATCTATTCTGAATGCAGCGGCCAGGCTCATCTATCAGGCTAGACGCTACAGCGAGCCCTCTGGTCTGTGCCAGTCACTACATTGGCTGCCTATTCATTACAGAATAAAATATAAAGTTATCCCCCTCCTCCACAAGGCTCTCCATAATGCCGCACCTCCCTACATTTCCTCCCTCATCTCTCTCTACCGCCCAACCCGTGTTCTCCGCTCACTCAATGATCTAACACTTACATCCTCTATTATCAGAACCTCCCCCGCTCGTATACAAGACTTCTCCCGAGCTGCACCACTTCTCTGGAATGCTCTACCCCGGACAATCAGATTAACTCCCAATTTCTACAGCTTCAAGCGCAAACTAAAGACGCATCTTATCAGACAGTCTGATCACAATGTCTAACGTAAACCCTTAACCCTCCTCTGTCCCCGCTCCCACATTGCCCCACATGATATGAGGCCATTTCAGGGTAACTCTATAGGTCCAAGCTCCATCCACATGTTAAAGGACACGACTGGTGACGGCTCATAAAGTCTTATGTTTATGTAATGACAGTCACCTCTATTACAGAAGTGTCTGACCTCTGTATAAGCAATGCAGCCCCTGCTACCTCTTGTCACCCCCTCTACCTCATAGATTGTAAGCTCTTGTGAGCAGGGCCCTCAGTCCCATTGTGTGAAATGACTTTCTTTGTAATGTATCTTTCTGTCTGTATTTGAACCCTACAAATTGTACAGCGCTGCGCAATATGTTGGCGCTATAGAAATAATATGTATTATTATTACTATAGTCTTACATCTACATATCCTGACCCAGGCAGAGTTGCTTTATGGCACCGTCCCTGACCTTACTCATTGGTCCCACCGCTCACCTCTTATAATCTCTATGGTTATACTGAAGCAGTGACAGATACATTTCATCTCTATTTTAATCCCTAGCGCCATATCAATTAACAACTTTTATCACGCCATTCTCGCCTTCACAATAACAACCATAAGAGCGACTGGCGAGCCGCGAGTCCTATCCCTAAGTAACACAACGGTACAATCACTGGAGAGATAACACATCTTCCTATGAAAAGAATCCACTTGCTACACCCCCTCCCAGACACCGAAAAACTTCCTACACAGGAACCTCCGAAGGGACGGCGCAGGAACACATCTGCCTACTCCATCAACAGTTGTCAGCGACGTGACTTTCCTAACTTATCATTATCAAGAACACACTATCCACCGCGTCTCCTCGGGGGAGAAGAATCCTCTCCCCCACCAAAAAAAATGCAAACTGGAAAGATATTAGGACAAGTTGCGATTTTTTTTTTTCCATTTTTCCAGGGCCATATTTTATAATAATAACAGGGACTTCTATCAGCGACGTAAAAGATGCATGAAGTAATTGGTGCTTAATTTGTACACAAACTGTCAAGGCAGTTTTCCTCACGGCCTGTATCTTCTGAATTCATTAGTCTTTAATTAAGGCCAGTTGGGACCAGCAGTTAGAAGGTTAAAGAGGTTCTGACAGCCTTAATCATTGCTCAGGAAGCTGAAAATGTATGCAAAGTCTCGGCAGATGGGGTGAGATCTGCTACTGCCAAGTGATAACTGTTATTCCTTTGCACCTCCAAAGCTGTCATCGTAATAGGCACATTTTAAATTTATTAATGCTCTAGTTACAATGCGTGCGCGGTCTCTAATGGTATGTCATTCAGACTATATAAACTGAGCAATTAACACACATTACCTGATAATGGTAAAATTATTTAGTGTAGGTTTGATTTGGGGCTTTTTCCAGTCTTCACTCAGGCATGGATACTAATAGTAAAGACTCTTCCCTTTGTCGGGAAATATTACATTCTGACTGTGCCATACATTTGACTGACATTAATTATTTTCTGTTTTACCAACGAGAAGCTGAACTACAATTATTCAACGTCGCAATCCAAGTCTCTCTCCCCTTCCCCCCCCCCTTCGCTCCGTAATTTCCTCGCGAACCCTTAGCTAGCGTTACAAAAGAGCTATTGTTTGTTTTCCTGTGTTCCGCTATCTGCCACTTTCTAAACATTCATGTAGACTGGCAGATCTGTATTATACGGTGTTATAGAGTTAGAGTGGCGGATTATATCAGAGACGTGTGTAATGGCTCTTTTTACCAGTGGAGGCGCTGCAGGGAAATTGAGCTTTTTTTTTTTTTTGCCAAGTTTCTTGACAGATTAAGATAAGATAAGATAATCCTTTAGTAGTCCCACAGTGAGGACATTTTAGTATGTTACAGCAGCATAGTAATACAGATACAGGATAATACACAGTAATATAATACAGAAGTAGACACACATATGCTGAGAAGAGAAGATATACTAGGAGTCCATAGCAGCTAAGTAAGGGAAGAAAGAAGGAAGACTTCAGGATCACTTAGTTCTCTGTACAGAGTGTCTTCGCTTGGTCTGATGTAGATTATACTTCCTGGTCGCGGTTGGAAAGAAGGACCTGCAATAGCTCCTTCTCACACTTGGGGTGAAGCAGACGGTCACTTACAGTGCTGCCATGTCCCATCAAGGTCTCATACATGGGGTGGGATTTGTTCTCCCGCATGGAGGTCACCACAGACAGTATCCTTCTGTCACTCACCACCTGTACTGGGTCCATTAAAAGGATCCTATTAGAGATGAGCGAGTACTATTCGAAACGGCCATTTCGGATAGCAGGTGCCCATAGGAATGAATGGAAGCGGCCAGCACGCAGACTTTGCCGGAGGCCGGTCGCTTAACCCCCTGCGTGCTGGCTGCATCCATTCCTTCCTAGGGGTGCGTGCTATTCGAAACGGGAGTTTCTTATAGTACTCGTTCATCTTTAGATCCTATCATTTAAACTTAATTTTTTGTAGCCTTAAGAAAGACTATTCTTCTCCTACCTTTAGATGTCTTCTCTGCGCTGCCGTTCCATAGAAATACTGGTTTTCGCCGATATGCAAATGTGTTCTCTCGCAGCAGTGACTGCCCACAGTACTGCGAGAGAACTCATATGCATACAGGTGAAAACTGGTATTTCTACGGAACGGGGGCGCAGAGAAGACAGCTAAAGGTAGGAGAAGAATAGTCTTTCTTAAGGCTACAAAAAATTAAGTTTAAATGATAGGATCCCTTTAAAGTTATAATTTACTAAACAAATTTTCACAGCTATTTTGTATTCCTCGTAGAGTTGTGTCTATTGAGAGATCGATGAAAAAAGACAACGATAGCACTCATTCTATTTGTTGGTGTTCCAGAAAGACACATTGAATTCAATTGGGTAGATTTATTATGCCTTACAGTCCAGTTTTCTGGAATATAAAGCATAAAAAAGTTGCAAATATTTTGTGCAAATTGGTTTTTGCACAAACATTTGGAAATTTTTTCTATCCTGTTCTTTTTCTAAAAACAGAGTGTGTCGGGGGTGGGGCCATCTGCCCCACCAAATTTATTAGCCTCTATGCCAGAAATCTTGGGTAAATCATGATGGAAATCTAGGTCAGCTGTGGGCTAGTGTAGAGCACATGACCCAATGGAGGGTTCCATTTGTCCACCTTATGTGGCTACCCAAAGCAGCCCCTTAAAGCTACCACCAGCTTAAAAAAAATGGAAATGTGCCAGCGATGTCTTACATTAAAGGGGTATTCTGGTCAGAGAATTTACTACCTATTCATTGAGGTAGGAGTGGGATGTAATAGATCACTTTGGTTGAACATGGCCATGAATACTGGATGAAGATGGATGAACCTCATGAGATTCATTTTGACAATTTTTTGTCAAATTATCCCTCCTTGTTTGCTCCTGAAAGTGCTGTTATTATAATTCAGGGTCTCCCAGATTTGCAATTTAAATTTTTTGTTGTCTGCACTGTTGTCACCACTTCCTGATCTATAGAGATCACTTCTTATCTCATTATAATCACAGTCAGGATTACACTGACAACTAAAACTTGTAGATAGATCTCCCATTCACAATAGATGATCTTCACTTACCAACTCCTCCTTCCCACACAATGACCACAGGTCATAAAACATTCTCGCAACAATCTCCAATATAGAAATCAATGAAATTCTCCAGTCCGAAGGCTCCTATGTCCATGTAGATACCGCCAAGATTAGTCAGGATGGTTGCCCCAATAGACATATAGAGAAAATAAAATTAAAAAAATTGTATCATCAGAAAATATAAACAGGTTCCAAAAAATGTTCATCTTTTTGTAATTGCTAAAACAATATAGAAGATAAATTTTCTTTAAGGAATTGAGAGAAGTCTTACAGAGGGAAGGTCCTGAAACAAATATACATGATATTAAGAAAAATCTGTTCTCTCAGTCTTATGGAGATGTTCCTCTCGATCTGTTATTGTAACTTGTTTCTTCTACGGCTCCTTAGAAGTCCACTTTTATTACTTGTAGAGCTTGGGGAATAGAAGCGGCCTGATCAGATTCTGGAGCTGCAAAGACAGCTGGAAGTTGTAGTTTTCAAACCCGACATTTCAGAGAGAGATAAATTCATCAGGAACCATAAAGCATGACCCGCACATGAGCTGCGCTGCTGCCGACAAGAATTAACAGGACTCGTATTGTGAACAATCTAATTAGTCATATTGGTTAAAAGTATTTGTGGCAAAGAGTCGATATATCTCTATTAGACTCAGTTTTCATGCTGTGGTTTTGGTCGGTTTCTGGCAAAATTACGCTGAGATAGTATGGTGGCAATGTGGCAGACTTACCCTGGGAACTGGCCCTCTATTCCCAGGAAGCCTAAGGGCGGGATCACACCTGCGCCTGGATTCTACTGTTTGGGTTTCCATCTTCTGCCCGAGAAATTGGACAGGAGACAGAAACCCGGCAGTCAGTGTCCGCCCATGAGCGTCTTGTGCCTCTCCGCAGTGAAACCGTTTTTTTTAACCAGACACAAAGTCCTGCATATCAGACTTTGCATCCGGTTAAAAAAAACGGTTTCGTCATGGACAGGCACAAAACTCTCATGGGTGGTCACTTTTGCAAACCCATTCAAGTGAATGGGTTTGAAAACTGACTGCCGGTTTTCGTCTCCTGTCCAGTTTCTCGGGCAGAAGAAAGTAACCTGCAAAGCGGAGACGGGGCACAGGTGTGAAGCTAAGTTATATGAAAGATGAGAATGTCCGCTTTCATACGGCACCCATAGCAAGTTTCTAAGTTTCATAACACTGGAGATATAACTAATTGAAGTTACTCTTAGCTCATTTTCTCTGCATCTTACACAGCTCCGTCCTCCATACACAGTAACATTCAGTGAGAGGCAGGAATAGCTCTCCATACAGAAGCAAGGGAAAGAGTGAAAAAATGCAGGATTTCACACAAAGGAGCCACATTGGTTAATAATGTATATTCCATAATTTACTAATAACCCAGATACTGGCAGAAAATCAAAAGTTGTCCAAAAGTTTAGTTACTCTTTAATGTCTCGAACATGAACTCTGCCCTAAGACAGGAGGAAGTACCTGGTTGTGGTTGGGACAAATTATCCACACCATGTTGCAAGGATTCAGCAAGAAGGAGAGGACACAGTCCAGGAATGGAGCAATCACTATGCCTTCTTTGAACAGGGATATCAGTAGTGGCCCCACTGTTGTACCAGAGACTTATAATACAAACAAATGATGGTCCTCCAAGGGGCAACATGGTGGCTCAGTGGTTAGCACTGTAGCCTTACAGCACTGGAGTCCTGGGTTCTAATCCAGCCAGGAACAACATCTGCAAGGAGTTTGTATGTTCTCACCGTGTTTGCATGGATTTCCTCCCATTCTATAAAGACAGACTGATAGGAAAAAAAACGTACATTGTGATCCCTACATGGCGCCCACAATCTACATAAAAAAAAAGAAAAAAAAGATGGTCCTCCAAGTTCCCCACAAATGGTACAATGGCCCTTCCACACAGTATAATGGCCCCCTCAGTACCTTTACACTAGAGATGGGCATACTACTTCTACACAAGCCAGGTTCACCCCAAATATTCTAAATTGTGAGGTTTTAAATGAAACCAAACCAATGGCCATTCATCTCAGATAAACCAAGATGGCCACTGCCACATGTACTGCACAGGAAAATGCAGATGAGTCACATGACATTCTAGCGCCACCTGACGCTCTCTCAGCCAATAAACATTGGTAGGTGGACGCCTTACAGTGCTGATGTCATTTATACTATATAAGGTGCTGCAATTGTCATCACAAGGCATTTCAGCAATGGTGGATATACGTGTGCGCCTGGGATTCATCTCACTGCATCATAAAGTGCAGTTCTGAAAAGCTTGTAAGCAATCTGTTTTTTCCATTGGAGCAATTCTCTATAGACATTTTTTAAACATACCCTTTAATGAGAACAAAAAATCTCGAGTTCAGGGCTTTTTTGTGCAAGAGATTAAACTTGTCATTAAATACATACTTCTATTTAACAGCAAAGCACCTGGGCAAATCTGAAAAATACAACTCAGTTATTTAAGTGTTTTATTATAATTCAGCCAATATAGTCTAGCTGGTGCTAATCTGAAAAGAAAATCTTGTTATTTTTCTTTTCTGTTCTGTTCACACATAGTAGTGGAGTATTAATCTGAAAAAATATTAATTTCGTAAGTGTTTTTATTCTGCTGCATGTAAATACATTATTTGCAGCCTACACTAATCTAAAAAAAATTATAACTTTTTAAGCATTTTTTTGTTTTGTTCAACCAATATACAGTCTAGACCAGGGGTGGGCAATTAATTTTCCCATGGGGCCACATGAGAAATTGTAACGGTTCTAGAGGGTCATGTGTGTCGTGGCAAATTTAGCTCCACCCACTTCTCTGCTGACTCTGCCCAGTCTCAATCATTTTTCCATGTGCCCCACACAAAAAAAATCCTCCTACAGTCACCCTAACATTATACCCCCCCACATTATAACGTTTCCTTCCAAATGTCCCACGGTATTAAGTCCCTCTTCTGGTGCCCCAATATAAACCAGCAGAAACTAGAGGGGACATTAAACTGGGGGCAACTAGAGGCAGACATGTCCCCCTCCAGTTACCCCCCATGGTTTAATATCCTCCTCCAGCTGCTCCAGTTTAATGTCGCCCTCCATCTGCCCCCTAGTTTAATGTCCCCCTACATGTGCACCTCTAGATTCCACTCTAGAGATGCAGACCGGGGTCGCGCTGGGGAGGAGCTGAAAAAGAAGCCAACGTTTTGAAGGTGCGCCACTCTATGTGGCTGAACACTCTGTGGGAGGCTGTCTTACCCACTTTGCCACCATGTGGAGTCAACACATAGGAGATCCTTGGGTTTTGCAGGTGGTGAATCAGAGCTACACCCTGGAGTTCAATCATTACCCCCACGACCGGTTTATTTCAACCCGCATCTTACCTCCTGCCCAGCAGAACATGTTAGAGGCAGCCGTCCTGGAATATATGGCAAAAGGGGCCCTGGAAAGGGTACCCTCTCAAGAAAGAAGCCATGGTGTCTATTCTCCAGTCTTTCTCATCCCCAAACCACCCGGTGACTGGAGGATGATAATAGACTTAAGGTCTCTCAACCGGTTCCTAAAAAGAAGAATGGAAACCATAGACTCCGTGACAGCCTTCCTTCAACAGGACGAGGTAATGGTAACTCTGGATCCCAAGGACGCTAACATACACGTTCCTATATTTCCTCCACGCAGAAGATATCTAAGAGTAGCCATCCAGATATGTGATCACAGAGAGCACTTTCAGTTCACCGCTCTCCCTTTCGGCATCTCATCAGCCCCATACGTCTTTAACAAGACAGTCGCCCCCGTCGCCACCGCTCTGAGATTAGAAGGCCTTTTCGTGGTTCCTTATTTGGAGGACTGGCTCATAAAAACGCAGTCTACTTCAGTGCTTCAGTGCTTCAACATCATCTTCAGATCGCCGTATCCTTCCTTCAGAAGTTAGGATGGGAGGTCAACTGGGAGAAGTCCGAAGTAGTGCCAGCCACTTAAAGAAAATTCCTCGGTTTTATTCTGCATTCCCAGAACATGTATATCTTTCTTTCCAGCCCAAGGAAACTGAAGATAAAGGCGGCCGCCCGGTTCCTCCTCAAAACTCGGCGTGTTACCATCCGGACCGCCATGAGGGTTCTAGGCCTGATGTCATCCGCGGCCAGGGCGGTCCCTTGGGCTTTATGGCATTTGCATCCCCTCCAGAGGGAAGTGTTGAGCGACTGGAACAGGTCTCCACGGGGACTGCAGAAGAAGATCTGCCTCTCTCCCAGTACCCGTCTTTCCCTCAGATGGTGGATATACCTGAAAGATGGAAAGTCCACGGTTCCACCAACGTGGATCCTAATGACCACAGATGCATCCCACTGGGGATGGGGAGCCCATCTGAATGACAAGACTATACACGGATACTGAAGACATCCAGAAGAAGGATCCTCCAACCTGAAGGAGCGACAAAACCCACCCTAAGGGGATTACTTTCTATCTCCCCATATTGTGCCACTGTTGGGACTATGGGAAAACAGGTTATCTACATAACCAACCATTATTGCCCATAGCTAACCTGCTGCCTGAGTTTCAGGCATCATGTTAGCTTTTCCCACAATGCTTGGTCAGTAGCCAAGCATTGTGGGAACGAATGTCAGACCTTGATCCCGCCTGAAAAGATTGGAATGGGAATTCCGATCATGATTGTGAAATTTGCTCGATCGCCGATCGGAATCTGATCTTTTCCGATTCTGATCACGCAACCCTCACGGTAGCTTATTAATCACTCATCTCAGTCACAGTAGGATATTGAATATGAGAGTGATGTGATTTTAAGTCAGGCTTCTGTGTGTTGGTCCTCCTACTTCATAACACTTAAGTTACTGCAGGACCTTTCTGGACTGTGAACTGAGTCTCATTCACATTGATCACTGACACAGATTCCTGATAGTGATGTGTGAAGAAATCTATTTCTCCTACTCATTGCAGTCTCCCTCCTCTTTTTGATGAGCTGGATGAGGTCAATCAGCTTTCTGTGCAAACAGAGGAGTAAAACTTGACTAGTGGTGATGGAGGTAGTAGTGATGCTATTGGTGGTCATTCTGGTAGGGGAACTAGGGGGAAATCTGTAGGTAGAAGCTATGAGGATTTGCCTAACCATGATGTGTTAGAAAAAACACGGGGAAGATGATGACATTGCCAATGATGATACTTTTGCAGATATGACCTAGCAACTGGGTCAGGGTGATGTCAAATGAAGAGGGTGGTGGCAGTGGTGATAACCCAATATCCAAAAAGTCTGCCAGGGGCAGATCTATTGAAAGCTAGAGGGGTTTCTCCCATGTGAAAATCTGTTTGTACATTGCCAAGTGATAAATCCATGAGTATGTCCAAGATCTACAAACAGAAATGTAGTCATGGCCCTGCAGGAACAAATCTAGGAATAACATCTCTATGTACTCACATGAAAAGGCATCAATATCTTATCTGGCAAAATAGACTTGGCAGTGGCATTGGAACTGACAAGGAAAGTGAGCAAGACTGTTCTACTCCTTCTCCCCGTGATCTTCCTTGTAGACAGGCCACAACTATAACTAGCACATGGTCAGTCAGTCTGGGGAAAGGTGCATGCCACCATCAGCACATGGAGCAGCAATTATGGGCAAGGACACTACATGGCTTACAAGCCCCACGCAGTTAGTGTTTTGAGCTGCGGCAGCCACAGTCCAGAAAGGCAAAAAGGCCAGGTGCTAGTTCAAACTTGGTTATGCAGCTCCAGTTCCATTACCGTGCAGGACTCATCTATCTCCTCTGGATCCTCCTCTCTGGACAGTTTCCCACCACATGTCCTGCGGCCTGGCCCATCTCATTCTACTATACCCCACTGTTGTTGCCCCAGTGTTGGCATAAATTTTTTTTAAAAAAACCTGCTTTGATTTTGCATCTGCTCCCATCACTGGATACTTTTTAAATGATTTTTTTTTTTTTTTTTAAAAGACATTTCTTTATCACATTTCAACTTGGCTCGCTGCCACAAATTTGTCTCCCAACTAACAACAAGCCTGCAGCACTTACAAGTGATCTCATTTTTCTACAAAGCCATTGCTTTTTGCAATAAAACTGCCATGTGTGTCTAAAAAACATAGGAAAGCACCTATTACCCTGATAAACAGGTAATTGTGGAGTAATTTTATTGTTGAAATGTGTAAAAGTGAGTGTCAGCGCAGTGTAGGGTTAACCTCGTAGTTTGTATCCACTGCTTATTATTTGTTTTTCCATACATGTCACTTTCACTTTGACATAATTTCATCAGTGTTTGTCTTAGAGAGCTAGAAATTGGATAGGTAGATTACTAGGAGCCCTGACAGTGTCATACACTATGTTTTATAGATAGGTTCCCAGGAGCCCTGACAGTATTATACACTATGTTTTATAGATAGGTTCCTAGGAGCCCTGACAGTGTCATACACTATGTTTTATAGATAGGTTCCTAGGAGTCCCGACAGTGTTCTACACTATGTTTTATAGATAGGTTCCTAGGAGCCCTGACAGTGTCATACACTATGTTTTATAGATAGGTTCCTAGGAGCCCTGACAGTGTCATACACTATGTTTTATAGATAGGTTCCTAGGAGTCCTGACAGTGTCATACACTATGTTTTATAGATAGGTTCCTAGGATCCCTGACAGTGTTATACACTATGTTTTATAGATAAGTTCCTAGTATCCCTGACAGTGTCATACACTATGTTTTATAGATAGGTTACTAGGAGCCCTGACAGTGTTCTACACTATGTTTTATAGATAGGTTCCTAGGATCCCTGACAGTGTTATACACTATGTTTTATAGATAAGTTCCTAGTATCCCTGACAGTGTCATACACTATGTTTTATAGATTGGTTCCTAGGAGTCCTGACAGTGTTATACATTATGTTTTATAGATAGGTTACTAGGAGCCCTGACAGTGTTCTACACTATGTTTTATAGATATGTTCCTAGGAGCCCTGACAGTGTTCTACACTATGTTTTATAGATAGGTTCCTAGGAGCCCTGACAGTGTCATACACTATGTTTTATAGATAGGTTCCCAGGAGCCCTGACAGTATTATACACTATGTTTTATAGATAGGTTCCTAGGAGTCCCGACAGTGTTCTACACTATGTTTTATAGATAGGTTCCTAGGAGCCCTGACAGTGTCATACACTATGTTTTATAGATAGGTTCCTAGGAGTCCTGACAGTGTCATACACTAAGTTTTATAGATAGGTTCCTAGGATCCCTGACAGGGTTATACACTATGTTTTATAGATAGGTTCCTAGGAGCCCTGACAGTGTTCTACACTATGTTTTATAGATAGGTTCCTAGGAGCCCTGACAGTGTCATACACTATGTTTTATAGATTGGTTCCTAGGAGCCCTGACAGTGTTCTACACTATGTTTTATAGACAGGTTCCTAGGAGCCCTGACAGTGTTCTACACTATGTTTTATAGATAGGTTCCTAGCAGCCCTGACAGGGTTATACATTGTTTTATAAATAGGTTCCTAGGAGTCCTGACAGTGTCATACACTATGTTTTATAGATAGGTTCCTAGGAGCCCTGACAGTATTCTACACTATGTTTTGACGCATTTTAAAGTGTAGTTTGTACCGAACTTGTTCAATCCAAAATTAATCTTGGACCTAAGTCATTTGAAACTGAAACAAAATTAATCTTGAGATGTTTACCCATGTCTACCTCACATACAGCATAAAGACCCCTCAGTACCCCTACACACATGGTTTAATAACCCTTTAGTGCCTTCCTCACTGCCTAGAATGTTATGCATGTCACTACTTAGAACATTTACAACACAGAGTTCTATGCGCTGTTCTCTGTAGCCGTGTGACTACTATTGACTAAAATATCATTCCTTATGTTGACGCTCGACATAACAGCAAGTTCGTTTCGACTACATTTCATATGGACTTACCCTGAAGAACTTCTCCTAACAGGTAGTGATAGCAAGCACAAAACAGAAAATTTGTGATTTACCCTAATGTGAGGGAAAATCGTAAAAAAGATCAAAATTAAGTCAATAAAGCTGCTACTGGATGAGTCTTTCCCATGTAACTTAGGAGACAGTTCTGAGATGCTGGTGTTACTATTAGCTGTGACTGAGTTACATTAACGCACCGTTATACTATGTGGCGTAATATGAGAAAATGCGAGCATTTATCCAGAAAACGAATGTGAGCTGCTCATATAGTTTACATTAATGTGTACATTGAGCGGCAAAAAACACAAATCAATTAGTAAGGGGAAAAGAGCAACAAGAGTCTGCCATGAATGCCTTCAGCAATGGTAATTACAAGTGCCGACATGTCTGCCGAGCTAAAACACATTTCTGTTAATGCCATAAAAACCTTAATTACAATACAAACAGCTTCCCCCCAGCACTGTGACAGAATTGGCAATGCATCACCATTAAGATCCCTGTGTTTACTTGTGTTTTACACACACTAAACTCTTGTTCCCATCGTCAATAGCTTCATGAGAATGAAAAATTCTAGCAACGCACCGGTCAAACTAAACAACAAAGAAATGGAATGGAACCAACAATATTCAGCGTTTTTCACCTCTACTGGTTTTGCCCCCCTAGTAACCTTCTTTTCGAACAAAGGTCCTCCAACGATCAACTGAGTGCCACAAGTCTAGTTTATCTAGTCGTTGCATACTACTGTAGTAGTTTTGCACTCTTGGCACTCTTTAAATGATCATGCTCATGTTCAACCATCTACTGTAGAGGGGTGGCCTCTCTTTTGAGCAGATATCTGCTCTAATACAGATGAGTCCTGAGTGGAAGATGCCATTCTTTTGCCCTTGCTGAACATATGAGAAGGGAGCACCCATACAGAGGTATGGTATAGCCCTATGGATCTCAATGAGTGCTGGCCAGGTCCCTATGGACTTTAATGGGTGTAGATTTATGGCCTGTTTGGATTCAAGGTGTTGTCCAGCAGTTAATATCTGGTTGGGGTAAAAAATATTACTCATATCGATGATCCACCACAACTGCCAGGTCTCCATCAGTCTACTGATCCACCACAACTGCCAGGTTCACACCAGTCTCTTGATCCACCACAACTGCCAGGACCCCGCCAATCTCCTGATCCACCACAACTGCCAGGTTCACACCAATCTCCTGATCCACCACAACTGCCAGGACCCCACCAATCTCCTGATCCACCACAACTGCCAGGACCCCACCAATCTCCTGATCCACCACAACTGCCAGGACCCCACCAATCTCCTGATCCACCACAACTGCCAGGACCCCACCAATCTCCTGATCCACCACAACTGCCAGGTTCACACCAGTCTCCTGATCCACCACAACTGCCAGGTTCACACCAGTCTCCTGATCCACCACAACTGCCAGGACCCCACCAATCTCCTGATCGACCACAACTGCCAGGTTCACACCAGTCTCCTGATCCACCACAACTGCCAGGACCCCACCAATCTCCTGATCCACCACAACTGCCAGGACCCCACCAATCTCCTGATCCACCACAACTGCCAGGACCCCACCAATCTCCTGATCCACCACAACTGCCAGGACCCCACCAATCTCCTGATCCACCACAACTGCCAGGTTCACACCAGTCTCCTGATCCACCACAACTGCCAGGAACCCACCAATCTCCTGGTCCACCGCAACTGCCAAATCCCCACTGGTCTGTACTTCCTGTTAACCTTTCATCCTACAGAAAATGACCCCCAGCTAATCATTAGCAGCAGTGGTGACTTGTCTCAGCCAGTGATTGACTGTTGTGAAAAGGGACCAAAAAGTAGCGACTAATGGGAACACAGGAGTGCTGGATTGGAAACTTTAAAGTACTGTGAGGCTAGTAATCTGACTTTTGTATTTTTTTATCCCGATCTGAGGCTTCTGCAAATTTTTTTTTACCCACCAGACAACCACTTTATAAACAAGTTCAGATTCTGGCGGCAACCATGTGCCCAAGTCATGTGGAACTGTCTATACTGTATGGGGGAGATTTTTATCAATCCATCTACGCTAGTGTTGTCTTGCTTACCGAATTGTGTGAATGTGGGCAGAGTAGAGTGGGTTAGGGCAGTGAGTCACAATCGAAATCTACAACAGTTCCTAACTCTTCCTAAATCAGTCATTTCCTGCACCCATTGTGGCCTTTATTAAGACTGGTGTATAATAAGCCAATCTTAATTAAACTGCCCTATGTTCCTAGAGACGTACAGTCACCATGATTGTAAATTATATTGGTTATTTTCATTTTGTAACTCAGGTTGCTTGGAATTTATGCAATTTTTGTAGCTGTCAAATTAATATAAAAAATAGAAATAACTAGAAACAATTCATTCCCTTTGTTCTTGTACAAAAAATAGGCAATAGTTGTTACTGCAGACGATAGCGGAGTACATGAGTAACTTCCATCCCAGGGTCGGTGCAACAAAACTCAACACTCCGTGGCAAGATTCCAACTTTCCAGCTTTATACTATTTCTGTTCATAGAATCAAACAAAAACAAAAGCCACTAGTTCATACTTTTCTGAAATCAGCGCAGCTAATCCGATAATTGCCGGTATATAATATCAATAGCGTTGACAAATTATCTTAAACGCTTTAAAACAAAAAGCCGACGCACAATAGAGAGAAGTACAAGTAACGCGGAATAACAGTTTCATAACCTATCTAAAAGAGGCGTCTCTAAGTTTATCCGGGAACCTGGACTGAAAGAGTTAATCTAAGCCTAAAATTAGCTAAACAAAAGCAAATACGAGACGGAGCAGAACCAAGAAGACGTAAGCAGGTTGCCGTCCTCTATCTTTACTGTTTACAAAGCCGTGGTGAAAGAAGATGTCTTCTAAGAAGTTCACGTTACTGGCGTAGACAAGGGGAAAAACCGATATTGTTACGGAAACCTTGTTCTTCCCATTGTGTAGATTTTACAAACATCCTCATTCAAAGGCAAGGGGGGATGTGTTTCAGGACAATTTGAGAAGCTCGGCCGTAACTAAATATTGTCTTATTTTGACTTCTTGTTTCATGTTACCAGACGTGGTCCTTAAGTTCTCCAAAGTTCACCAACGCATCGTGCCATCACCACCGCAGACTAACGGGCTCATTATTTCCACAATCAATGGGAGGATAATATATTGTATTGTGTTGTATCTCACTTCCCCGTCACTCAATGTTTTATCTTCTGGTCCCACACATAGAAACTAAAGACGGTTGTCTTGCCTTCCACTAATCTTGGCTGCCTTTTGTCTCGGAGGTGTTTTGTGTTTGTCATTCATCTAAAGACTCATCCTGAAGAAGTACTCAGTCAGCACCCATATCTCATTGAAAGGCTGATATCAGACTGGTAAAATATTCATAAGACAAGGTACCTCAATCATTTTCAACTTTTGACCCTTTAAACTTAAGCAGTAGCTCGGTGCTAGAGTCAGGATTATCATTTTAGATATGTGGGAAGGAACGAAAACAGATCGAAAAGATCGGCCATTATGTATAAAAGTGGAATGATCTACGTTAGACATTGATACAATGATCTATTCTTAATAAGAGGAACATTTCACTGTGATGTCACTTTTTGTTATTGGATTGTTGTGTCATGTTCTGAATTGGAGCCTGAGATGAATTTTTAATGGGGTTTTCCGGTTTAGAAAGCCCATTTTCATATAAATTATTGGGGATTTTTAAGTTAATACAGGAAGGGCAGGATTCTCATCTCTTGGCAAGTGACGAGAACTGCTCCAAAGATTGTTTCTTTCTCTGGAGGATCTGTTACATAGTCCAGTTATATTAATGTGACCACCTCAGCGTCAAATAACCAATCGCAGAAGGCACGTGTCATCAGCCATCGGGGTGCACTCATCATTGTGGAAGGCACGATGGATCAACACAAGTATGCATCTATCCTTGCGGACCATGTTCACCCCTACATGCGAATTGTTTTTCCTCAGGATGATGGCATCTACCAGCAGGACAATGCCATGTTATAAAGCTTGCAGTGTACGTGCGTGGTTCGAGGAGCACCAGGATGAGTTTACCGTACTCCCATGGCCAGCAAATTCCCTGGACTTGAGCGCAATCAAGAATCTGAGGGACCAGCTAGATCGGGTTGTTCGTGCCATGGAAGATCAACCGCGTAACCTATCGCAGCTGGTCACGGCACTGGAGTCGGCATGGCTCAACATCCCAGTGACATCATCACAACATCCCCTCTCTTCCTGCACGTCTCGCAGCGGTCCGCTCTGCCAAAGGGGGTTATTCTGGATTTTGACAGGTGGTCCCATTAATGTGAATGGACTGTGCATGTCCTGCATTACACAGACAACTTATACATTTAAAGGGGAATTGTGTAATACTGTATTTGACCTCAGAAGTGCTGCCTGGATATTAAACACTCATAGATAACAGGTGATGGCTGGGGGTCCTGTTTGGTAAATACTTGTCATCAACTTATTATCGAATGACTCTATCCTATAGCCTCTTTGGATGAGCCTTTTTTTCCATGAGAAGTGATGAAAAATTAAACAACGTATATATTGGCCCATTCTTATGTATCTAGTGCTCTATTTTCTAGATTTACTGTTTTAGAGGTCAATTGAAAGTTAATGGGGTTGTGCCATTATGCCATAAGTGTCACATCGCTGGAGGTCCAGCCCTCTGATCACTGCTATGGGGCTGCTGGGGCAAATAAATGGAGCATACAAGTGCACTGGCACTTCAATTCACAAGGAGGATGCAGAGAAACTTTCAGCCCCTCCATTGTCCATCAATGTGGTCCTTATTCCCTATCTTGCAATCTTGAAACTTTCCTGGAGATGGAATAAAAACAACAGTTCAGATTGATATATGTGTGATTGTGGGGTAAGGGATATACCAAGAGTGAGGAAAGTGGTATTGGAGTCTTAGGCATGCCATCCACCCTTAAAGGGGCTCTATCACTGGGAAAAGTAATTTTTATCTAAACACATGCTTGCATAGGCTTTAGAAATGCTATTTCACACCTACATTTAGTATGTAGATTGCCTCAGTGGTTTCTGAATAAGTCCGTTTTTTATCCATATGCTAATGAGCTTCCAGCCAGCACAGGAAGTTCCCAGCAGCACTCGTCTCTCCTATTATCTCCTATGTCTGTGTGCAAACAGGAAGCTGAGTCATCATCAGCAGCAGCAGCCTCCCATAGGAAACAATGGCAAAGGGGGTGCACGATGTATCATGCACCAGTCTAATTAGGTCGCTCACTTTAATTCCTCTAATACTGGCATTGACTCTTTTGTATTGCATTTATATATTTGAATAAATAAATAACTGAGAATGGGTCCTCTTTTTTTTATAACCAGCCAAGGTAAAAGTAAAAAAACACTAACAAACAGCCGCAGACTAGTATTATCGTCGTGGGAAGGTACGTGTTCATTGGCCCTTCCCAACCTAAAATACCAGCCTGTTGCTGCCCCAGAAACATATGATTACTTATGATGGTTTGGTTCTGATGCCACCCAACTCTTTCTGGTACCCCTAGTGTGTTGGGTATGAGAGTAGAAAACGGGAAGTTAGTGTTAGCCCTTAATAGTAAGCTCTAGCCTCAGGCCAGGTTCACATCTGCGTTCGGGATTCCATTCAGGGAGACTGCTTGGGGAGCCCGGAACGGAATACCGAACACATAAAGTGATGAGCAATGAAACCACACGGATCCCATAGACTATAATGTGTTCCATGTGTTTTCTGTGCGGTGTCTGCACGAATCATACAGAGACAAAAGTGCAGCTTGAAGTACTTTTGTCTCTGCGTGATTCGTGCGGGCACTACTCAGAAAACACACACACGTGTTTTCATTGCTCACCGCTTTCATTGCTCACTGCAATTATCATGCAATCATATGTAAATCTGTTGCATTTTCAAATGCTGGATTAGAAAAGACCTGAAAACACCTGCACCACTTTTTGGAAATTTAGTTTAAATTGCACCGGACAAGTGTTACGGCTCTGTGTATATGAATAAAATAATAATTTTAAACAACAGAACCTCTGGGCAGCAAGGCACTGCAGCGAGGTCCACAGGCCCTATGATGGGCGGCCGTCTGCCTGAGCGCAACAATATGGCAGTACAGCACAGTGTGCACAAGGAGCAACACACAAACGCCAGTTAAGTTCACTGAGCGGAAGCGACGGTGCAGCTCCGAATGTGTACAGGGTGCAACTGAAACCTGCCAGTTAAACTCACTGGCCAGGTGCACCTGTACTGAAGTAACAAGGCCGCCAAGGGTTAACGCCACCCCTGGTCAGCAACACAAATGTTCCTGCAACAGCTAGGAGCTTAACACTGAACTGTGACAGTGCAGTAAGGCTATCTCCTGAGACCAACCTGCTGCAACTCTACAGGCTGGAACAGTCTCTACTGCTCCTAGCCTTGGTGTAGAGCTGACAGAAATTCAGGATTTACCAGTCCTAACTACCCAGTACCCAGATAACAGCAGAGGAACCCCACACTGAGGCCTAGTCTGGAATCCTGCCTGGACACTGGAGCCTTTCCCTGCAACAACTGTCATTCAGTCTTTCAGATACAAAGTGTGAGCCCCGGGCGGGCGTCGGCTCACACTTTTTAAAGGGGAGTCCCCGCCCAACAGGGCGGTGGCTATGACCTCACTGCTCATGCTCAGTAGGCAAGAAGTGGCACTTAGCCTGTGAGCGACTCCAATAGGCCTGAGCATGCTCAGTGGGCCGAAATCTGGACTTACACTCCAGACACCTCACTACATGAGGCTGAGGGCGAGGGTTAGATTGACCCGCAGGTGGCGCTGTGCACTGAGAGTGGACCCTGCGGGACCCAATCCTAACAACAAGTAAAAATAAAATAAAAATTAAAACAAGAGTAGGCAAAAAATTGCAAGACCATATGGATTCTTAAATGAAGGGGGTGCAGCCTAAATGTGCCACAATATGCCAAAAACATGTCAAAATAGTGTTGTAAAATTTCGGTTCAAAGTAAGAAAACTAAAAGGTGGTGTAAGCTTAGAGTAGAAAGTCTAAAGACACGCTAGAGTCATCCACCAGCATCAGCCACTGTGCTAAATCTAGCGAATTCTCAGATTGCCTAAATTTATACTGGGTAAAAAATATGCAAATCTATTCTCCAGGATGTAATTAAGAGAACAGTGCACTCTGTATGCCGCCCTCTAGAGGGCAGCCTCCTTAACATCATGCATGACTCAGTTACAAAGTCTATTTAATCATGATGTGGATTTAATTGCCAAATTAGTATTTCTATTCCAAAAGGAACAGATTCCCAGCTATGGACAGCGCTGTTTCGGTCCTTTGGACCTCCTCAGCATAGCGCAGGGATACTGATTTGGCAGAGTAAATTTATACTGTCAAACTATTAGTAAATCTGAACAAATGTATCCAGTACTTTTGTGTTCCCTGATAGAAACAGGTGAGTTTTTTAGACATCAATTTAAACACATGCCTAACCATTGGCATCCAGAAGTTTACGGTCAACGGGAATGGACACAGACAGAGAAGCTTTGTCCGAATTCGTCACTCTATCGCCATTTAAGTCCGTTGCTCTGATCTTACGACGAGCGAGCAGCGAGCTTCAATAAAAGTGTGAACCTACAATTCCACCTTTAAACAGGTACAACCTGAAATTAAATAAACCAATAAGTCCCATAACCTGCCCATTGGGGTTGAAACCCAAAATTTCCGACATAACAGAGCTAAAGCTGAACCGTTTGGAATGACCACAAATCGGAC
Source organism: Leptodactylus fuscus (assembly GCF_031893055.1). Classification (NCBI taxonomy): domain Eukaryota; kingdom Metazoa; phylum Chordata; class Amphibia; order Anura; family Leptodactylidae; genus Leptodactylus; species Leptodactylus fuscus. Next base: position 15,622,009 of record NC_134267.1, on the reverse strand, counting down.
CATACCCGGTAATCAGGTTAGAGCAGACAATCAATGTTAGAAGTGTTCTGTCATCTAATCAATCTGCATTCAAATCCAAAGGTCATTACGAAATAACTTTATTCAACAAATACATCTGAAAAAAAAAAAACAAGACGGAACGGGAGTACAGTAAATAGAGCAGGCACAATGTCCATTCTGCACATAATGTGGCTCTGATGCATGCATATTCATAGTTCTTTGTACCTTTGACTAAATGACTCTTTAATTTTCCATTATGCATTCCATTAAGCTCATGAGTTTTTTTCAGACGTATTTATCAAGAAAAAACATTAATACAATGTTATAGCATTTTTGACAAAACTTTAATTTTGTTTAATGTGCAGCCCTGCTCATATAATCAAATTATTATATATAATATAGTATGCTGATTTATGCAGCCACTGACCATCAGCGGGTCAAGAACCTAATGTGAGCAACTTAAAAGCCTCCGCCAGCCTCTAACTTTGATGGAATTGAGTAATCCGTAAGGAAAAAGCGTGTTCGCTAAATCAGCCGCGTTAACCGTAAATTGTGTGTTTTAATCTAAACGTAATACATGGCTTCGCTGATTCAATTAGAGGGTTTTTTTCCGAAGGTGTCAAAACATCTGATTATAGATTTTATGTTTTTTTATTTAGGCAGGTGATTAACCCCTTCTTATCATAAAACATGAAAAAAAATATACGGTCGTAAAATTACTTTATTGCTTAACTCCATGTCCATGGAGAACTTTAGGAAGGATGGTAAGAGTAGTTGGTCGTAGTTGGTCATGATTGGGCTCATGGTGGTTGCAAATGGATCCACTGAACCAGTGGACCAGGTTATGGACTCTAGATTTTAAGGACACGTTGATCCAGGGTTTTTATACTGACTGCCAAATTGGAGTCAGGAAGGATTTTTTTCCCCTTAAATGGGGACATTGGCATAAGCCTCATGGGGTTTTTTGCCTTTGGGGGATTGTAGGGTTATAGGTTGGACTTGATGGACTGATGTCTTCATCCAACCTCATCTATTATGTAACTATTGTGGGGGAGCAGTAATGAAGAAGGGACCTGCAATGTGAATGGTGTTGATCATAGTCTTCCCCAGGGCGCTCCTTGTAGTAAGTCTCCCGGCTGGTGGTGGTGTTTGGGGTCCTCTTGATGTTGGTATAGGTTTGAGGATACTTGGAAATGGAAGCTGGTGAACAACAAACCAGCAATCTTCTATAAAATGGAGGAACAATGTTGGATACCACTGGGTTGGAGCTGAGGCTTGGACATGGTTCTCCCTGAGTCCAGTCTGTATATCTCTAGTTCTGTCTCCTCAAGACGTGTGCTCTTTTCTCTTCCACAAAAACACATATACCTTCTTTTGTTCAAGTTTTGGAGTGCAGGATCCTGAAGATTGCTAGATCTAGCCTGAAGCTTATTGGTCTTAGTCTTAGCTATGAGGTCTGTCCAAAAATTCCCCCCACAGAAAGGAAAATGGCTCATCTCCATGTTGACGTTTCGCCCTGACATTGTAAGGTGGGGTGAATGTAGACCTCAAACAGCTCCATACAGCTTCTAACTCCATATACTGTAGTGGTAGCACCCATTCAGTTGGCTGCTCCCAGCCATTGACCTTGTATATGGCTTCCACCAGCCATATCCACCAATTTAGTGGTCCCCATTGATCTGATATTGACAACCTATCTTGTGGATAAGTCAACAGTATCCATTCTACCTGGGTCTCAGATGACCCATTTAGATGTCAGATTAGAACATGGAACACATGCAGATAATTCTGTGGTGTTATTGTACTACATCATGGTTCCCTTTGGAGGGATGCAGCCATGTTTTATCTAGACCTCTCCCCATACCCCGATCCAGCTCTATTTGTATTACTTTGGATTTGTAATTCTGAAAATACCATTAATAATGATGATAATATTACTAATGCTAATTACTAATTTCACTAGGACATCCGACATCTGACCCATCACCACAAATGCTGCAATAAAAAAAGTTTCTACTGGAACCAAAACATTTCATAAACTTTTTTTCAAAAACTTAAAATTTCAATTAAAATCTTTTTTTATTTTATTTTCCATGATTATGTTACGGCTCTAGTGAACTTATTCAGAATTCAGTACTAATTAAAGATTATAATTGGAAATGCTTTAGGCAACTTTTTTCACCCCTGCAGTTTTGTCCTGTTTTTTTCAATAAGTGTTACAAGTTCTATCAAAAGCCATGTGGCGCTATATGCATCATAAAGTGAAGGTTAGGAGATGTTCTACATTATAGTGCAGGTGCATAATGTCCCAGGATGGGTGCTGGGCTGGGAATGTTGAAAGTTATAGAAGTACGGAGCAGTAGGAAATAGCTTTAAAGGGAACCCATCCACCAAACGTGCCATTCACTCTTCCGTGTCAGTTCATAGACGTCCTTGACTCTTAATTTTAGGAAAAGACGGGGAGGACGGTGGGGGGTTTAGGGCACATTTTCACATGTCATTGATTTCCGATCGGTGCCATGAACCCTGAGCTCGTATATTACATGTTCACATCAAGCCAGAAAAGTCACCATGGGTGAAGATCTAGAGGGCGGTAACACATATCCAAATGAGAACTTGGATGGCCAAAATGTAGATGGAGTCAAAGAATCCCAACAAACGAATATTAGTCAGTCATAGGACACTGACTTTTTTTTCTTTCTTTCTTTTTTCTTTTCTTTTTCTTTTTGGTAGAGTTGGAAGGGACCTCAAGGGCCATCGGGTCCAACCCCCTGCGAGTGCAGGTTTTCCTAAATCATCCCAGCTATATGTTTCTCCAGATTCCGCTTGAAGATTTCCATTGATGGAGCGCCCACCACCTCCCGTGGCAGCCTATTCCACTCTCTCACTCCCCTCACTGTCAGAAAGTTTTTCCTAATGTCTAATCTGTATCTCTTTCCCTTTAGTTTCATCCCATTGCTTCTTGTACTTCCTTGTGCTAATGAGAATAGGGGAGATCCCTCTGCACTGTGACTACCTTTCAGATATTTGTAGACTGCTATTAAATCTCCCCTCAGCCTTCTCTTCTGCAAACTAAACAATCCCAGTTCTTTTAGCCGCTCCTCATAGGACATGGTTTGCAGACCTTCCACCATTTTGGTTGCTCTTCTCTAGACTTGCTCCAATATATCGATGTCTTTCTTGAATTGAGGCGCCCAGAACTGTACACAGTATTCCAGGTGTGGTCTGACCAGGGAAGAGTACAGCGGAATAATGAACTCTCTTGATCTAGATTCAATGCTTGTCTTAATACATCCCAGAATTTTATTAGCCTTTTTTGCAGCAGCACCGCACTGTTGGCTCATGTTGAATTTGTGATCTACTATTTGTGACCCAAACTGTCTTAGTGGTCCACTGTGTATACCATGAGACCTACCTTGATACTGTAGTAGGGATCACCACTCTTTAGAGTTCAGTGGTCACCATTAGACACTTTTTGGAAACTGAGAATGTCCAATTTTTTAAGTGGACAAGAAACTTGTCCATTTAGGCATCAGAATTTGTCATAAGGTGTGTGACCTGTCTACTATTTTTTTGTAGACCGATGTGTAGAGCGAAAGTTGGTTTATGGAGAATTTGTAATATTGAAGAGAGAAATACACTTGATAGGATAAAAAATATTGTTGCAGGTGAGGGATTGGGTAGACCCAAGTGACTGCTTTTGTGTAGACACAGTCCATAATCGTATATATCTACATCAATGTCAGTACTAGAAGTTGGGTAAGGGACTGGCAGGATCCCAAAAACAAGACATCTATCTCCAAGGCCCTATCTCTAATGGAAGATATTGATAGTAGCTTGACCCTGTGATGCTATAGTCATGCAGTTTCATTTTAAAGGGATTTTTGCACCAACTGCTTAGACCCCAATGATCAGGAGAACAGGGGATTTTTCTTCCCCATTCATTATGGAGTGGTGTTTGGACAGCTCGCACATCACTCCATTTAGTTCAATAGGAGCATTGGAGATAGTTGGAAAAAGTCCTCCATTCTGCTGATCAGAGATATGAGCAACTGGAGCCCCACTGATCTGTTTAGTGGGAAAACTCCTTTAAATATAATCTTACCATGGACCTCAAGAGCCTGAGAACATAAAATTGTATACAAGGCTATATTATACCTGGGACTTAGGGTTGAGCGATCAGGATCGGAAAAGATCGGATCCCGATCAGCGATCGAGCAAATTTCACGATCAGGATCGGCTGGAAAATGATCGGAAATCGGATTTTGAAATCTCAAGATCGGCTTAAGCCTAAAAGTGACTTTTCCCATAGAGAAGCATTGACTAGGGTTGAGTGATCGGGATTGGGAAAGATCGGAGATCGGCGATCGAGCAAATTTCATGATCACAATCGAAATCGGCTGGAAAATGATCGGAAATTGGATTTTAAAATCGATCCTGAAATCTCAAGATTTGCTCAACCCTACTGGGACTTCCATTACCTATCCTCACCCTCAACCCCCACCCGTCGCAGTCATGAAGCATTGAACCACATCTATTGACAATCTCTTCTATCAGTATCATTATGACACTACATGACAATATGGCAATTTTGCCCATTCTATGAGTTTATCTTCAAATAAATAAGCTTTTTGTGAAAATTGAATACAAACCCACAACTTGGTGAGAATAAGTTTTAATTGTTTGTAATGTCCTATCACATTCTACTGGGAGAAGGAAGTCATGCAGAATAACTATAAACTACGAGAAAAATTACATAAGGTCTTCATTTATTTTTTAGATGACAACTAATTTATCTACGACATCATTACCAAAGGCCTCGGCATTGTACGTGTCACCATCTCACTGATCTGCATCATGAAATAATGATGACTTCTGCTCATTTGTCTCTAATGCAAGTGTTGTCACTTTATTGATAAAAAACACAGACAATTTTACATTATCATAAAAGAACAGATTTTTGGCAAAAGTAGATCTTTTTTTATATATAAAAGTTTAAGAGGGTCTATTGGCTCTTCAGTCTGGGTTACAAAATTGGAGCTGTCCTCTCTCCTGTGTGGTGTAGTATATAGAGGATCTGTCCTCTGTCCTGTGTGGTGTAGTATATAGAGGATCTGTCCTCTGTCCTGTGTGGTGTAGTATATAGAGGATCTGTCCTGTGTGGTGTAGTATATAGAGGACCTGTCCTGTGTGGTGTAGTATATAGAGGATCTGTCCTGTGTGGTGTAGTATATAGAGGATCTGTCCTGTGTGGTGTAGTATATAGAGGACCTGTCCTGTGTGGTGTAGTATATAGAGGACCTGTCCTGTGTGGTGTAGTATATAGAGGATCTGTCCTGTGTGGTGTAGTATATAGAGGATCTGTCCTGTGTGGTGTAGTATATAGAGGACCTGTCCTGTGTGGTGTAGTATATAGAGGATCTGTCCTGTGTGGTGTAGTATATAGAGGACCTGTCCTGTGTGGTGTAGTATATAGAGGACCTGTCCTGTGTGGTGCAGTATATAGAGGACCTGTCCTGTGTGGTGTAGTATATAGAGGACCTGTCCTGTGTGGTGTAGTATATAGAGGATCTGTCCTGTGTGGTTTAGTATATAGAGGCTCTGTCCTGTGTGGTGTAGTATATAGAGGCTCTGTCCTGTGTGGTGTAGTATATAGAGGCTCTGTCCTGTGTGGTGTAGTATATAGAGGATCTCTCCTGTGTGGTGTAGTATATAGAGGATCTCTCCTGTGTGGTGTAGTATATAGAGGCTCTGTCCTGTGTGGTGTAGTATATAGAGGCTCTGTCCTGTGTGGTGTAGTATATAGAGGACCTGTCCTGTGTGGTTTAGTATATAGAGGATCTGTCCTGTGTGGTGTAGTATATAGAGGACCTGTCCTGTGTGGTGTAGTATATAGAGGACCTGTCCTGTGTGGTGTAGTATATAGAGGACCTGTCCTGTGTGGTGTAGTATATAGAGGATCTGTCCTGTGTGGTGTAGTATATAGAGGACCTGTCCTGTGTGATGTAGTATATAGAGGATCGGTCCTGTGTGGTGTAGTATATAGAGGATCTGTCCTGTGTGGTGTAGTATATAGAGGATCTGTCCTGTGTGGTGTAGTATATAGAGGACCTGTCCTGTGTGGTGTAGTATATAGAGGATCTGTCCTGTGTGGTGTAGTATATAGAGGACCTGTCCTGTGTGGTGTAGTATATAGAGGATCTCTCCTGTGTAGTGTAGTATATAGAGGACCTGTCCTGTGTGATGTAGTATATAGAGGATCGTTCCTGTGTGGTGTAGTATATAGAGGATCTGTCCTGTGTGGTGTAGTATATAGAGGATGTGTCCTGTGTGGTGTAGTATATAGAGGACCTGTCCTGTGTGGTGTAGTATATAGAGGATGTGTCCTGTGTGCTGTAGTATATAGAGGATCTGTCCTGTGTGGTGTAGTATATAGAGGATGTGTCCTGTGTGGTGTAGTATATAGAGGACCTGTCCTGTGTGGTGTAGTATATAGAGGACCTGTCCTGTGTGGTTTAGTATATAGAGGCTCTGTCCTGTGTGGTGTAGTATATAGAGGCTCTGTCCTGTGTGGTGTAGTATATAGAGGACCTGTCATGTGTGGTGTAGTATATAGAGGCTCTGTCCTGTGTGGTGTAGTATATAGAGGATCTCTCCTGTGTGGTGTAGTATATAGAGGACCTGTCCTGTGTGGTGTAGTATATAGAGGATCTGTCCTGTGTGGTGTAGTATATAGAGGACCTGTCCTGTGTGGTGTAGTATATAGAGGATCTGTCCTGTGTGGTGTAGTATATAGAGGATCTGTCCTGTGTGGTGTAGTATATAGAGGACCTGTCCTGTGTGGTGTAGTATATAGAGGATCTGTCCTGTGTGGTGTAGTATATAGAGGATGTGTCCTGTGTGGTGTAGTATATAGAGGACCTGTCCTGTGTGGTGTAGTATATAGAGGACCTGTCCTGTGTGGTGTAGTATATAGAGGATCTGTCCTGTGTGGTGTAGTATATAGAGGATGTGTCCTGTGTGGTGTAGTATATAGAGGACCTGTCCTGTGTGGTGTAGTATATAGAGGATCTGTCCTGTGTGGTGTAGTATATAGAGGATCTGTCCTGTGGGGTGTAGTATATAGAGGATCTGTCCTGTGTGGTGTAGTATATAGAGGATCTGTCCTGTGTGGTGTAGTATATAGAGGATCTGTCCTGTGGTGTAGTATATAGAGGACCTGTCCTGTGTGGTGTAGTATATAGAGGATCTGTCCTATGTGGTGTAGTATATAGAGGATCTGTCCTGTGTGGTGTAGTATATAGAGGATCTGTCCTGTGTGGTGTAGTATATAGAGGATCTGTCCTGTGTGGTGTAGTATATAGAGGATCTGTCCTGTGTGGTGTAGTATATAGAGGATCTGTCCTGTGTGGTGTAGTATATAGAGGACCTGTCCTGTATGGTGTAGTATATAGAGGACCTGTCCTGTGTGGTGTAGTATATAGAGGATCTGTCCTGTGTGGTGTAGTATATAGAGGATCTGTCCTGTGTAGTGTAGTATATAGAGGATCTGTCCTGTGTGGTGTAGTATATAGAGGACCTGTCCTGTGTGGTTTAGTATATAGAGGATCTGTCCTGTGTGGTGTAGTATATAGAGGACCTGTCCTGTGTGGTGTAGTATATAGAGGACCTGTCCTGTGTGGTGTAGTATATAGAGGACCTGTCCTGTGTGGTGTAGTATATAGAGGATCTGTCCTGTGTGGTGTAGTATATAGAGGACCTGTCCTGTGTGATGTAGTATATAGAGGATCGGTCCTGTGTGGTGTAGTATATAGAGGATCTGTCCTGTGTGGTGTAGTATATAGAGGATCTGTCCTGTGTGGTGTAGTATATAGAGGACCTGTCCTGTGTGGTGTAGTATATAGAGGATCTGTCCTGTGTGGTGTAGTATATAGAGGACCTGTCCTGTGTGGTGTAGTATATAGAGGATCTGTCCTGTGTGGTGTAGTATATAGAGGATCTCTCCTGTGTAGTGTAGTATATAGAGGACCTGTCCTGTGTGATGTAGTATATAGAGGATCGGTCCTGTGTGGTGTAGTATATAGAGGATCTCTCCTGTGTGGTGTAGTATATAGAGGATCTGTCCTGTGTGGTGTAGTATATAGAGGATCTGTCCTGTGTGGTGTAGTATATAGAGGATCTGTCCTGTGTGGTGTAGTATATAGAGGACCTGTCCTGTGTGGTGTAGTATATAGAGGATCTGTCCTGTGTGGTGTAGTATATAGAGGACCTGTCCTGTGTGGTGTAGTATATAGAGGATCTGTCCTGTGTGGTGTAGTATATAGAGGACCTGTCCTGTGTGGTGTAGTATATAGAGGATATATCCTCTCTCCTGTGTGGTGTAGTATATAGAGGACCTGTCCTGTTTGGTGTAGTATATAGAGGATCTCTCCTGTGTGGTGTAGTATATAGAGGACCTGTCCTGTGTGGTGTAGTATATAGAGGATCTGTCCTGTGTGGTGTAGTATATAGAGGATCTGTCCTGTGTGGTGTAGTATATAGAGGACCTGTCCTGTGCGGTGTAGTATATAGAGGATCTGTACTGTGCGGTGTAGTATATAGAGGATGTGTCCTGTGTGGTGTAGTATATAGAGGACCTGTCCTGTGTGGTGTAGTATATAGAGGATCTCTCCTGTGTGGTGTAGTATATAGAGGATGTGTCCTGTGTGGTGTAGTATATAGAGGATGTGTCCTGTGTGGTGTAGTATATAGAGGACCTGTCCTGTGTGGTGTAGTATATAGAGGACCTGTCCTGTGTGGTGTAGTATATAGAGGATCTGTCCTGTGTGGTGTAGTATATAGAGGACCTGTTCTGTGTGGTGTAGTATATAGAGGATCTGTCCTGTGTAGTGTAGTATATAGAGGATCTGTCCTGTGTGGTGTAGTATATAGAGGACCTGTCCTGTGTGGTTTAGTATATAGAGGATCTGTCCTGTGTGGTGTAGTATATAGAGGACCTGTCCTGTGTGGTGTAGTATATAGAGGACCTGTCCTGTGTGGTGTAGTATATAGAGGATCTGTCCTGTGTGGTGTAGTATATAGAGGACCTGTCCTGTGTGATGTAGTATATAGAGGATCGGTCCTGTGTGGTGTAGTATATAGAGGATCTGTCCTGTGTGGTGTAGTATATAGAGGATCTGTCCTGTGTGGTGTAGTATATAGAGGACCTGTCCTGTGTGGTGTAGTATATAGAGGATCTGTCCTGTGTGGTGTAGTATATAGAGGACCTGTCCTGTGTGGTGTAGTATATAGAGGATCTGTCCTGTGTGGTGTAGTATATAGAGGATCTCTCCTGTGTAGTGTAGTATATAGAGGACCTGTCCTGTGTGATGTAGTATATAGAGGATCGGTCCTGTGTGGTGTAGTATATAGAGGATCTCTCCTGTGTGGTGTAGTATATAGAGGATCTGTCCTGTGTGGTGTAGTATATAGAGGATCTGTCCTGTGTGGTGTAGTATATAGAGGATCTGTCCTGTGTGGTGTAGTATATAGAGGACCTGTCCTGTGTGGTGTAGTATATAGAGGATCTGTCCTGTGTGGTGTAGTATATAGAGGACCTGTCCTGTGTGGTGTAGTATATAGAGGATATATCCTCTCTCCTGTGTGGTGTAGTATATAGAGGACCTGTCCTGTTTGGTGTAGTATATAGAGGATCTCTCCTGTGTGGTGTAGTATATAGAGGACCTGTCCTGTGTGGTGTAGTATATAGAGGATCTGTCCTGTGTGGTGTAGTATATAGAGGATCTGTCCTGTGTGGTGTAGTATATAGAGGACCTGTCCTGTGCGGTGTAGTATATAGAGGATCTGTACTGTGCGGTGTAGTATATAGAGGATGTGTCCTGTGTGGTGTAGTATATAGAGGACCTGTCCTGTGTGGTGTAGTATATAGAGGATCTCTCCTGTGTGGTGTAGTATATAGAGGATGTGTCCTGTGTGGTGTAGTATATAGAGGATGTGTCCTGTGTGGTGTAGTATATAGAGGACCTGTCCTGTGTGGTGTAGTATATAGAGGACCTGTCCTGTGTGGTGTAGTATATAGAGGATCTGTCCTGTGTGGTGTAGTATATAGAGGACCTGTTCTGTGTGGTGTAGTATATAGAGGATCTGTCCTGTGTGGTGTAGTATATAGAGGATCTGTCCTGTGTGGTGTGGTATATAGAGGACCTGTCCTGTGTAGTGTAGTATATAGAGGACCTGTCCTGTGCGGTGTAGTATATAGAGGATCTGTCCTGTGCGGTGTAGTATATAGAGGATGTGTCCTGTGTGGTGTAGTATATAGAGGACCTGTCCTGTGTGGTGTAGTATATAGAGGATCTGTCCTGTGTGGTGTAGTATATAGAGGATCTGTCCTGTGTGGTGTAGTATATAGAGGATCTGTCCTGTGTGGTGTAGTATATAGAGGATCTGTCCTGTGTGGTGTAGTATATAGAGGATCGGTCCTGTGTGGTGTAGTACATTGGGGCAAAAAAGTATTTAGTCAGTCAACAATAGTGCAAGTTCCACCACTTAAAAAGATGAGAGGCGTCTGTAATTTACATCATAGGTAGACCTCAACTATGAGAGACAAAATGAGAAAAACAAATCCAGAAAATCACATTGTCTGATTTTGTAAGAATTTATTTGCAAATTATGGTGGAAAATAAGTATTTGGTCAGTAACAAAATTTCATCTCAATACTTTGTTATATATCCTTTGTTGGCAATGACAGAGGTCAAATGTTTTCTGTAAGTCTTCACAAGGTTGGCACACACTGTTGTTGGTATGTTGGCCCATTCCTTCATGCAGATCTCCTCTAGAGCAGTGATGTTTTGGGGCTGTCGCTTGGCAACACGGACTTTCAACTCCCTCCAAAGGTTTTCTATAGGGTTGAGATCTGGAGACTGGCTAGGCCACTCCAGGACCTTGAAATGCTTCTTACAAAGCCACTCCTTCGTTACCCTGGCGGTGTGCTTTGGATCATTGTCATGTTGAAAGACCCAGCCACGTTTCATCTTCAATGCCCTTGCTGATGGAAGGAAGTTTGCACTCAAAATCTCACGATACATGGCCCCATTCATTCTTTCATGTACCCGGATCAGTCGTCCTGGCCCCTTTGCAGAGAAACAGCCCCAAAGCATGATGTTTCCACCCCCATGCTTTACAGTAGGTATGGTGTTTGATGGATGCAACTCAGCATTCTTTTTCCTCCAAACACGAAAAGTTGTGTTTCTACCAAACAGTTCCAGTTTGGTTTCATCAGACCATAGGACATTCTCCCAATACTCTTCTGGATCATCCAAATGCTCTCTAGCAAACTTCAGACGGGCCCGGACATGTACTGGCTTAAGCAGTGGGACACGTCTGGCACTGCAGGATCTGAGTCCCTGGCGGCGTAGTGTGTTACTGATGGTAGGCTTTGTTACATTGGTCCCAGCTCTCTGCAGTTCATTCACTAGGTCCCCCCGTGTGGTTCTGGGATTTTTGCTCACCGTTCTTGTGATCATTTTGACCCCACGGGGTGAGATTTTGCGTGGAGCCCCAGATCGAGGGAGATTATCAGTGGTCTCGTATGTCTTCCATTTTCTAATTATTGCTCCCACAGTTGATTTCTTCAATCCAAGCTGGTTGCCTATTGCAGATTCAGTCTACCCAGCCTGGTGCAGGGCTACAATTTTGTTTCTGGTGTCCTTTGACAGCTCTTTGGTCTTCACCATAGTGGAGTTTGGAGTCTGACTGTTTGAGGGTGTGCACAGGTGTCTTTTTATACTGATAACAAGTTTAAACAGGTGCCATTACTACAGGTAATGAGTGGAGGAAAGAGGAGACTCTTAAAGAAGAAGTTACAGGTCTGTGAGAGCCAGAAATCTTGATTGTTTGTTACTGACCAAATACTTATTTTCCACCATAATTTGCAAATAAATTCTTACAAAATCAGACAATGTGATTTTCTGGATTTGTTTTCTCATTTTGTCTCTCATAGTTGAGGTCTACCTATGATGTAAATTACAGATGCCTCTCATCTTTTTAAGTGGTGGAACTTGCACTATTAGTGACTGACTAAATACTTTTTTGCCCCACTGTATATAGAGGATCTGTACTGTGCGGTGTAGTATATAGAGGATGTGTCCTGTGTGGTGTAGTATATAGAGGATCTGTCCTGTGTGGTGTAGTATATAGAGGATCTGTCCTGTGTGGTGTAGTATATAGAGGATGTGTCCTGTGTGGTGTGGTATATAGAGGATGTGTCCTGTGTGGTGTAGTATATAGAGGACCTGTCCTGTGTGGTGTAGTATATAGAGGACCTGTCCTGTGTGGTGTAGTATATAGAGGATCTGTCCTGTGTGGTGTAGTATATAGAGGACCTGTTCTGTGTGGTGTAGTATATAGAGGATCTGTCCTGTGTGGTGTAGTATATAGAGGATCTGTCCTGTGTGGTGTGGTATATAGAGGACCTGTCCTGTGTAGTGTAGTATATAGAGGACCTGTCCTGTGCGGTGTAGTATATAGAGGATCTGTCCTGTGCGGTGTAGTATATAGAGGATGTGTCCTGTGTGGTGTAGTATATAGAGGACCTGTCCTGTGTGGTGTAGTATATAGAGGATCTGTCCTGTGTGGTGTAGTATATAGAGGATCTGTCCTGTGTGGTGTAGTATATAGAGGATCTGTCCTGTGTGGTGTAGTATATAGAGGATCTGTCCTGTGTGGTGTAGTATATAGAGGATCGGTCCTGTGTGGTGTAGTACATTGGGGCAAAAAAGTATTTAGTCAGTCAACAATAGTGCAAGTTCCACCACTTAAAAAGATGAGAGGCGTCTGTAATTTACATCATAGGTAGACCTCAACTATGAGAGACAAAATGAGAAAAACAAATCCAGAAAATCACATTGTCTGATTTTGTAAGAATTTATTTGCAAATTATGGTGGAAAATAAGTATTTGGTCAGTAACAAAATTTCATCTCAATACTTTGTTATATATCCTTTGTTGGCAATGACAGAGGTCAAATGTTTTCTGTAAGTCTTCACAAGGTTGGCACACACTGTTGTTGGTATGTTGGCCCATTCCTTCATGCAGATCTCCTCTAGAGCAGTGATGTTTTGGGGCTGTCGCTTGGCAACACGGACTTTCAACTCCCTCCAAAGGTTTTCTATAGGGTTGAGATCTGGAGACTGGCTAGGCCACTCCAGGACCTTGAAATGCTTCTTACAAAGCCACTCCTTCGTTACCCTGGCGGTGTGCTTTGGATCATTGTCATGTTGAAAGACCCAGCCACGTTTCATCTTCAATGCCCTTGCTGATGGAAGGAAGTTTGCACTCAAAATCTCACGATACATGGCCCCATTCATTCTTTCATGTACCCGGATCAGTCGTCCTGGCCCCTTTGCAGAGAAACAGCCCCAAAGCATGATGTTTCCACCCCCATGCTTTACAGTAGGTATGGTGTTTGATGGATGCAACTCAGCATTCTTTTTCCTCCAAACACGAAAAGTTGTGTTTCTACCAAACAGTTCCAGTTTGGTTTCATCAGACCATAGGACATTCTCCCAATACTCTTCTGGATCATCCAAATGCTCTCTAGCAAACTTCAGACGGGCCCGGACATGTACTGGCTTAAGCAGTGGGACACGTCTGGCACTGCAGGATCTGAGTCCCTGGCGGCGTAGTGTGTTACTGATGGTAGGCTTTGTTACATTGGTCCCAGCTCTCTGCAGTTCATTCACTAGGTCCCCCCGTGTGGTTCTGGGATTTTTGCTCACCGTTCTTGTGATCATTTTGACCCCACGGGGTGAGATTTTGCGTGGAGCCCCAGATCGAGGGAGATTATCAGTGGTCTCGTATGTCTTCCATTTTCTAATTATTGCTCCCACAGTTGATTTCTTCAATCCAAGCTGGTTGCCTATTGCAGATTCAGTCTACCCAGCCTGGTGCAGGGCTACAATTTTGTTTCTGGTGTCCTTTGACAGCTCTTTGGTCTTCACCATAGTGGAGTTTGGAGTCTGACTGTTTGAGGGTGTGCACAGGTGTCTTTTTATACTGATAACAAGTTTAAACAGGTGCCATTACTACAGGTAATGAGTGGAGGAAAGAGGAGACTCTTAAAGAAGAAGTTACAGGTCTGTGAGAGCCAGAAATCTTGATTGTTTGTTACTGACCAAATACTTATTTTCCACCATAATTTGCAAATAAATTCTTACAAAATCAGACAATGTGATTTTCTGGATTTGTTTTCTCATTTTGTCTCTCATAGTTGAGGTCTACCTATGATGTAAATTACAGATGCCTCTCATCTTTTTAAGTGGTGGAACTTGCACTATTAGTGACTGACTAAATACTTTTTTGCCCCACTGTATATAGAGGATCTGTCCTGTGTGGTGTAGTATATAGAGGATGTGTCCTGTGTGGTGTAGTATATAGAGGATCTGTCCTGTGTGGTGTAGTATATAGAGGATCTGTCCTGTGTGGTGTAGTATATAGAGGCTCTGTCCTGTGTGGTGTGGTATATAGAGGATCTGTCCTGTGTGGTGTAGTATATAGAGGATCTGTCCTGTGTGGTGTAGTATATAGAGGATCTGTCCTGTGTGGTGTAGTATATAGAGGATCTGTCCTGTGTGGTGTAGTATATAGAGGCTCTGTCCTGTGTGGTGTAGTATATAGAGGATCTGTCCTGTGTGGTGTAGTATATAGAGGATCTGTCCTGTGTGGTGTAGTATATAGAGGATCTGTCCTGTGTGGTGTAGTATATAGAGGATCTGTCCTGTGTGGTGTAGTATATAGAGGATCTGTCCTGTGTGGTGTAGTATATAGAGGACCTGTCCTGTGTGGTGTAGTATATAGAGGACCTGTCCTGTGTGGTGTAGTATATAGAGGATCTGTCCTGTGTGGTGTAGTATATAGAGGATCTCTCCTGTGTGGTGTAGTATATAGAGGATCTGTCCTGTGTGGTGTAGTATATAGAGGATCTGTCCTGTGTGGTGTAGTATATAGAGGATCTGTCCTGTGTGGTGTAGTATATAGAGGATCTGTCCTGTGTGGTGTAGTATATAGAGGGTCTGTCCTGTGTGGTGTAGTATATAGAGGATCTCTCCTGTGTGGTGTAGTATATAGAGGACCTGTCCTGTGTGGTGTAGTATATAGAGGCTCTGTCCTGTGTGGTGTAGTATATAGAGGATCTGTCCTGTGTGGTGTAGTATATAGAGGATCTGTCATGTGTGGTGTAGTATATAGAGGACCTGTCCTGTGTGGTGTAGTATATAGAGGCTCTGTCCTGTGTGGTGTAGTATATAGAGGGCCTGTCCTGTGTGGTGTAGTATATAGAGGCTCTGTCCTGTGTGGTGTAGTATATAGAGGATCTGTCCTGTGTGGTGTAGTATATAGAAGATCTGTCCTCTCTCAGTCACCCATGTACGAAAGAGTCTAGGAGGTTAGACCCTGCTATTGAGCATGTGCGACCACCAGCACTGGACACACATAGCTATAGCATATAAAACAGAAATAATTAGACATATGAACATTTTCGATGAATCGCCATTGAGCTTGCGATCATGGAAGTGACCTTATGCTTTGTTCACATGGGATGTGGGACTCTCAGTCCCAACTTCTCCTTATTGCATCTGGTGGTCGGAGCCCCTAATAGTTTCACTCTTATCCAAGATCTTGTGGATAGGGAATAAGTGTCTTTAATAGAACAGCCTATTACTTAGATTGCAAATTAATATTTATTCATATTACAACCCCTGTAGGGCTAGTTCACACGGAGAATTTTGGCAGCGGATTTTGACGTGGAATCTGCCTCAAAATCTGCTGTCATAAAAGGACTCCTATTAACTTCAATGAGAGCCGCTCGCTTTTTTGCCCGGTAGCTAGTAGCGTAAAAAAGAAGCGACATGCACCTTCTTCCCGTGGATTCCGCGGCTGAGTCAGCCGTGGTGTCCGCAGCGAGAGACTCCCTCCAGATTAGGCCCATTAATTTGGTGGCTCAGTGGTTAGCACTGCAGCCTTGCAGTGCTGGAGTCCTGGGGTTCAAATTCTGCCAAGGGCAAAAAACCATCTGCAAGGAGTTTGTATGTTTTCCCCGTGTTTGCATGGATTTCCATCCCATATTCCAAAAGACATACTGATAGGGGAAGAAAAATGTACATTGTGAGGTCTATGTGGGGCTCACAAACTTAAAAATGAAAAAAATTATATTTATTTATTTCTGTAATACAAAATAGCATAAAATAATACTAAACTTCCTAAAAGAAGGATGTCATAAAAATAAGAGGCTACTACTAAACATAACAAAAATAATATAAAATAAATATGTCAATAAAATAAAAATGTAATAAAATAAAATGTAATAAAAAGTAACAAAATAACAAAAATAAAGTAATAAAAATAACAAAAATATAGTAATAAAAATAACAAAAATAAAAATAAAAAAACACGACCACTTTACATAATAGAAAACTAATGACTACTAGATAAAAATATAATAACAAACTATATCAATAAACCTATGTAATAATAATATAGAATAAAATTCACAAATAAAAATATACATCTATTCATTTAATTCTCCTAATTTTAAATAGGATCTAATTTTATAAAAAAAATTAAAAAATAAATAAATAAAACGTTTCTCATTCGCCATTGCCTGTTTATTCTCCTATAGGCTTCTGTATAAACTCTTGGTTCTCATTGATTCTGTGGTCGTATTAATGTTCCCTTCTAATCGTAAAACCCGAACCTGTGATAAGTGTCTTAATTATTATCAAAATTATAGAAAAAAAAAAAGAAGTTGAGTCTTGCTCGGCCGCCTTTTAAGTCTTCCTTTAGTCACAGTTCAATCAGCTCTACATTATTTTTGCTCATCAGACAGAAAGCGTTCACAAGCATAAGGGGATATTGACTTTAAAAATTCACTGGCGAGGCGTACAGAGCCTGCAGGAATGTCAGAACTCCAACCTGCATTTTGATGCTTTTGCCCCAGGTTAGTCTTGACTGACATGCTTGCAGCACTCTTGTTTGTGATTCGGCATCCATTAACTGTCCTTGACTCAATGTTACACAGGCCTTTAACGGCCAACTCGATGCCTAATGGGCTCAGTAGATTAGGTGCCACGAGGTATAAGGAAAGCATACGCCTCTCTTTAAGAGATCACATTGGCAGTTCTTGCCTCGGCGAAGGGGGGGAGGGGTGTTTGATCCTAAATTAATGAGAGCCTGTTAATTATTATTCTTATAATTGTGCTTTAGGTGGGAGCGTGCCAGGCAAGTGGCTGCTTATAGGATTCAAGTTTTGACAAAGGAAAAATTATGTCAAGGTTGAGGTGTCTTTGAGAACATGCTATTTATATGCAAGACACCTCGTCCAATCTAAATACCACGGCGGCGTTAAGTAAGAAGGAAAGGTGAGTCAGTAAGAGATATATATAGCAGAAGAAAGTCCGGAACAAGTCAGGTGCCGGGGGTTGGAGTCATGGCGCTCGTGAGGAACCTGTGGGCGCTGCAGTGGTACAAGTCAGAAATGTTACTGAGAAAGGCATCAAGTGTGTATGGAATACTTAATGTAACATACAGTACACCTGCATAAGAGTCTATCTATCTATCTATCTATCTATCTATTATCTATCTATCTCCTATCTAACTACAGTCCTATGAAAAAGTTTGGGCACCCCTATTAATCTTAATCATTTTTAGTTCTAAATATTTTGGTGTTTGCAACAGCCATTTCAGTTTGATATATCTAATAACTGATGGACACAGTAATATTTCAGGATTGAAATGAGGTTTATTGTACTAACAAAAAATGTGCAATATGCATTAAACCAAAATTTGACCGGTGCAAAAGTATGGGCACCTCAGCAGAAAAGTGACATTAATATTTAGTAGATCCTCCTTTTGCAGAGATAACAGCCTCTAGTCGCTCCCTGTAGCTTTTAATCAGTTCCTGGATCCTGGATGAAGGTATTTTGGACCATTCCTCTTTACAAAACAATTCAAGTTCCGTTAAGTTTGATGGTCGCCGAGCATGGACAGCCCGCTCTCAAATGATCTGAAAACAAAGATTGTTCAACATAGTTGTTCAGGGGAAGCATACAAAACGTTGTCTCAGAGATTTAACCTGTCCGTTTCCACTGTGAGGGACATAGTAAGGAAATGGAAGACCACAGGGACAGTTCTTGTTAAGCCCAGAAGTGGCAGGCCAAGAAAAATATCAGAAAGGCAGAGAAGAAGAATGGTGAGAACAGTCAAGGACAATCCACAGACCACCTCCAAAGAGCTGCAGCATCATCTTGCTGCAGATGGTGTCACTGTGCATCGGTCAACAATACAGCGCACTTTGCACAAGGAGAAGCTGTATGGGAGAGTGATGAGAAAGAAACCGTTTCTGCAAGCATGCCACAAACAGAGTCGCCTGAGGTATGAAAAAGCACATTTGGACAAGCCAGCTTCATTTTGGAAGAAGGTCCTGTGGACTGATGAAACAAAGATTGAGTTGTTTGGTCATATAAAAAGGCGTTATTCATGGCGTCCAAAAAAAAACAGGATTCCAAGAAAAACACTTGCTACCCACTGTAGAATTTGGTGGAGGTTCCATCATGCTTTGGGGCTGTGTGGCCAATGCCAGCACCGGGAATCTTATTAAAGTTGAGGGTCGCATGGATTCCACTCAGTATCAGCAGATTCTTGAGAATAATGTTCAAGAATCAGTGACGAAGTTGAAGTTACGCCGGGGATGGATATTTCAGCAAGACAATGATCCAAAACACCGCTCCAAATCGACTCAGGCATTCATGCAGAGGAACAATTACAATGTTCTGGAATGGCCATCCCAGTCCCCAGACCTGAATATCATTGAACATCTGTGGGATGGTTGGAAGCGGGCTGTCCATGATCGGCGACCATCAAACTGAACTGAACTTGAATTGTTTTGTAGAAAGAAATGGTCCAAAATACCTTCATCCAGGATCCAGGAACTGATTAAAAGCTACAGGGAGCGACTAGAGGCTGTTATCTTTGTAAAAGGAGGATCTACTAAATATTAATGTCACTTTTCTGTTGAGGTGCTCATACTTTTGCACCGGTCAAATTTTGGTTTATTGCATATTGCATATTTTCTGTTAGTACAATAAACCTCATTTCAATCCTGAAATATTACTGTGTCCATCAGTTATTAGATATATCAAACTGAAATGGCTGTGGTAAACACCAAAATATTTAGAACTAAAAATGATTAAGATTAATAGGGGTGCCCAAACTTTTTCATAGGACTGTATCTACCTCCATACTACTATATATATCATAATTTTTTACATTCACCAAGAAAAAAGCCCTCAAGTTTCTGAAGGCATCATCAAATAATGCCGTCATTTATTGGAGGCCAGATCATACATCAGGTATTGGCCCTTGGAGAAGCACTTGATAAGACCCCTTCAGGGCCCAGGACATGGTGCACCATCTTCGTTCCAATAAATTGCTCCATCATTTGAAGTTCCTGGGAGAGGACGGGGTTTTTTTGTGGAGGGTTTCTGCCTTGTAACTTTGGTAAGACTTGCCTTTGGATGGGAGGATTATGGAGTAAACTGACCAAATAGAGGTCCTCTTTGGAGGTGACTTTGGGACCACTCACTTGTTATTAGGATCTATTTCTTATGAGATGATTTACAAATAATTCTTTATAGATGGCAGGTGGGTCTAACAATCATTTCCAGGTGTACACCCAAGGGACTGCCAGGGCACCGTAATGCGTTCTTACATAGCTTCTTGAGACTTAAAGGGATGGGACCAGATGTACAGGTTATCACCTATACATAGCTGCTTTAGGTGATGGTTGGTGGAGATTGGACAGCTGAGGCACCCACTGATTACAAGAATGGGGGTTCCTTGTTGGCCATATGAATGGAGTAGCCTCGCAAGAACATCTCTCCTCCATTCATTTTGAATGGGATTGCCAGAGACGGCCAGTTTTGTACTCTATCATCTCTGGCAGTCCTATAGTGTTAAATGAAGCAATGCACCTGCGTGACCTGTTGCTCTGTTTATATGGGGAGCTCAGTACCCTTCTTCAGGTGATCAGTCCCATCAGTAAGACACCCACTGATCATCCCCTTGGCTACCTACATATAGGATCTCTTGGAAGTTGTTAGTTCAATCCATCACTGAATACACACTAGGCAGTAAGTGTCTGACAAATGACCACCCTTATAGCGGAGAAAGTAGGACAGAACATCTGCTAACTGTTCAAAGGCTCAACAAGGAAGCTGTTCTCTGAAGGAACATTGTTTAGAAGGTCGCCAGCTCATTCAGGAGGAAACATCAAACTACAAGCTTCTGCAAAACAGGAAAAGAAAATGAACTCCGAGATATATTGACTCGCTGACATGTCTGACCTGGGACAAGGCTGTACCAATACCTCTGTCTGGTTTATGAGGCTTGCCTAAACATAGAGTCCACATTTGTTGACGACAAAAAAAAACCACACCAATTGAACCTGACATCTGCTCAGTCAAGTCTACTTTTGCTTCCTTTGGCTACCAAGGAAATTAGGGCTCATGAGATCATTTGTCTAATAATCACGTGTCAAAGGTCAATAGACAGAAGACCATACATTCCAGAAGACCATCGAGGAGAGCTCATCCAAATGTCTACGAACTGTCCGTTCTTGGTCAAAATCAAATGGGTCATCCAAGATTAGAAAAGTATGGCAACTTCTTCAAAAATAAGAACCACACCCGTCCACAGATCTTGAAGGGGATAGTCGCTCAGTGCCTTCCACTTCAATGTAGCTGAGCTGCATGTTCAGACACAACACATGGACAGGTGTGTTTTTGAAAAATGTAGCCATGTTTTTTTAAAATCCTGGTCCAAATGCAATAAACAATTATTCCAAAACATATGGTAAATACCTCTCTAATGGCAAAAGTCATGATAACTTTTTGCCTTAAAGAGATTCTATCATTAAAACTCAAATTTTTGTCCCTAATACGTTGGAATAGCCTTAATAAAGGCTATTCTTCTCCTACCTTTAGATGTCTTCTCCAGGCCACCGTTCGATATAAATCACAATTTTTGTTGGTATGCAAATGAGTTCTCTTGCAGCACTGGGGGCGGTCCTCAGTGCTCAAACAGCACTGGGGGCGTCCCCAATGCTGTGAGAGAACTCTCCAGCAATGCCTCCATCTTCTTCAGGAACGGCCTCTTCATTCGTCTTCTTCTGGCGCTGGCTTCAAACTTCATGCGCATGCCCGCCGGCCACAAGTAAATGGCCACTTACACAGTATTTTCTTGTGACTGGCAGGCATGCGCAGACGGCTGCCTGAGGCCTACAAGTTTGAAGCCACCACCGGAAGAAGACGTGTGAAGAGGCTCTTCCTGAAGAAGATGGAGGTGTGCTGGACATTTCTCTCGCAGCATTGGGGACGCCCCCCAGTGCTGTTTGAGCGCTGAAGACCGCCCCCAGTGCTGTGAGAGAACTCATTTGCATATTGTCAAAAACCGGATTTATACCGAACGGCGGCCCGGAGAAGACATCTAAAGTTAGGAGAAGAATAGCCTTTCTTAAGACTATTCCTACGTGTTAGGGACAAAAAATTGAGTTCTTTAAAGCCAAGAAGAAATGGAGATGTTGCACACATCAACCAAATTACAGCAAAGTCAATTCTGTTTGTTCTAACATTTCACCCGTTATATTATTTTTTAGGTCTTCGGCCCTTGTGCTAATATGGTCAACCGGGACATTATGAGGATCCGAATCATGATCCACATCAATATCAGTATCCGCAATTGCGCCACTCAAGGCAAACTTCTATATACAGTCATGTGATACCGAGTTACACAAAAACTTCTAATTCTAGGAGGATATTCTTTAAATAATAAAATAATTTGTAAAAAGTTAAGTAAATCGTCGTTTTATGAACCTTGATAGATCGGTATTGAGACATTAGTACTATTCTATTTTCTGTAAACTCAAGAAATGACACAGACACAGGACAAGGTTCAGCCACTAAGAGGCAATAGCTGTGACCTACTGAGTCATGTCAAGACTGGATCAGTAACACGTCTGCTTAATACATCTCAGCATGCCTTGTCGTCTTGAATTTATTGAGATGTTTCTTTCTTACAAGGAGCTAAGACCTCAGATTGCCGGAAACAAACACAGAGATTGTGATCTGAACATTCAAAGCCAATTGTTACTCATTCAATGGGTAATTCCATAGAGAAGTCGTAATATTACTGTAAAGCCTATTACCACGTGTTATTGTATTTCCCTTAACTGTAAAGAATAACACATGCTTACACATCATAATGAATTGAGTCTTCTTATATAGGGTTGATCTGGTTGATCTAGAGACCAGAGGATCCTCCAGTGGGCCCAGGCGCTTTGGGACCATTGTTATACACCTGGTCTCTGGTGGGCCCAGGTACATATTATTGGTCCCAAAGCTCATATTGGAGGACACAGTTGCTTGCCACTAGGGTTTAATTTTTATAGGATTTCTCGTTGATTCACAAATAATCTATAGGATCCTATTGATGCTCTTATCCACACATTGCAAAAGAAAAGAACTACAAAAAATCTGCATTTTCAAAAAGTGTACATTTATGAAATGTGTAAAGATCATTACTATTACTACTAAAGCTGAATGCTAGATATAGTTGTTTATGCTTGAAAGCAGTATATACTGATATGTTGAGAAGAAGATGGCGCCTGTATCCAGGATGGGTGCAAGAAAAACAAATGCTTGGCTTGCTGCCAGAAGACAGCTCTCCAAGGTTACCATACAGGACCGGGAGTAGCTGGCTCTATATGGCACTGCTTAAACTTTTTCTGTTTGATTGAGATGTCCCATACCAATCAGGAATGAATATGGAAATTTACATTGTTGTTATCTCTCTTACTTTCTCAGCTACTATTTAACCCCCATGGTCTTAAATAAAAGTGCGTCAACACACATTTTCTGAGCTGAGAGAGGAACAAATGCCATCACATAGAGAGGTGTGACTTCTTTACCGCCTGGCACTCAACCTAATTAATTAGGATGATGACAGTTACCCGGGATTATTGGTCAATTAGTCATAAACATGGCTTTGATGTTATCAGGGTTATCTTCTCATGCCTGTAGTGTCCTCCTGATAACCAGCCATGATGTCCTTATTGTGGTCGGGTTATCTTCTCATACATGTAGTGTCCTCCTGATAACCAGCCATGATGTCCTTATTGTGGTCAGGTTATCTTCTCATACATGTAGTGTCCTCCTGATAACCAGCCATGATGTCCTTATTGTGGTCGGGTTATCTTCTCATACATGTAGTGTCCTCCTGATAACCAGCCATGATGTCCTTATTGTGGTCAGGTTATGTTCTCATACCTGTAGTGTCCTCCTGATAACCAGCCATGATGTCATTATTGTGGTCGGGTTATGTTCTCATACATGTAGTGTCCTCCTGATAACCAGCCATGATGTCCTTATTGTGGTCGGGTTATCTTCTCATACATGTAGTGTCCCCCTGATAACCAGCCATGATGTCCTTATTGTGGTCAGGTTATCTTCTCATACATGTAGTGTCCCCCTGATAACCAGCCATGATGTCCTTATTGTGGTCAGGTTATCTTCTCATACATGTAGTGTCCTCCTGATAACCAGCCATGATGTCCTTATTGTGGTCGGGTTATCTTCTCATACATGTAGTGTCCCCCTGATAACCAGCCATGATGTCCTTATTGTGGTCAGGTTATCTTCTCATACATGTAGTGTCCTCCTGATAACCATCCATGATGTCCTTATTGTGGTCAGGTTATCTTCTCATACATGTAGTGTCCTCCTGATAACCAGCCATGATGTCCTTATTGTGGTCAGGTTATCATCTCATACATGTCGTGTCTCTTCCTTATAACCAGCCATGATGTCCATATTGCTTTAGAATTGGAATTGCGCTTTAAATTTGTGAATCAGCATAAAAGGTTTTAATTTTTGATTCTTTGTGGAGTTGGGAGAGTTGTAGGTGATATCAGGGTAGTGGGAGATACCAGATCTTTGTATCACATGACACTGGGTTCACACTAGCGCCCGGAGTCCGTTTTTAGGTTTGCATGCAGAAGACGGAAACCTGTCATGCGGAGTCCGGCTGTGAGTGCCGGTGAGCGTTTTAAGCGCTCCGCGGCGAAACCGATTTTTTAAAACCGGACACAGAGTACTGCATGTCCGACTCTGTGTCTGGTTAAAAAAAAAACAGTTTAGTCGCGGAGCGCATAAAACGCTCACGGCCGGAGACTTTTAAAGCCCATTCAAATGAATGAGATTGAAACATGCCGGCAGGTTTCCGTCTCCTGCCCCTGTTTTGTGCAGGAAATGGAAACCTGCAGAATGGAGACCGGGCGCAGATGTGAACGAGCCCTTACCAGCACTCTGTAACTTGCTATGTTAATGTAACCTCTCTGTACAGCCACCAGTGACCCCAAGGGATGCTTGAACGTCCCATGATGGTATCACCCCTCTTAATATTTAGGGACTAAATGTCCTAACTGGATATCGCATTTAGAGTTGTTGTTTTTTTATTTTTTTTATTTCTAGTTTGTCCAAATTGGGACAATATTGAATGATGTGACTGAATTCATGGAGATTTTTATTTTTTTGAGTTTTGATGATTTTGTGATACATCTATGTGGACATTGACACAATGTAAATCTTGACCTAGTGTCACGTGTGATCTCTGCACATGTTGATTCTTTATGTTTAGGAGGTATCGTGCGTTTCCAAGTTTGTTTGGCTCAGAGCTTTATCATCAAAATTTATAATTATTATTATTATTATTATTATTATTATTTACAAATAGTTGCGCTTTAAGGGGTTATTTTCATCTCGACATTTCATGGCCAAGATGGAAATTTCCATTTCTCAATGGTTACAGAAACATCATATCACAACTAGGTATGCAGTGTCCATGAGTCCTAAAGTTGTACTATGTGCATTATATGTCTATCGAATTGTCTTGGCTTGTGTTTTTGAAAAGATTCATGAGAGGTCTTAAGGTGACATAAAGAGTCATGACAAGTCTTAAGGTGACATAAAAGAGTCATGACAAGTCTTAAGGTGACATAAAGAGTCATGAAAAGTCTTAAGGTGACAAAGAGTCATGACAAGTCTTAAGGTGACATAAAAGAGTCATGACAGGTCTTAAGGTGACATAAAGAGTCATGACAGGTCTTAAGGTGACATAAAGAGTCATGACAGGTCTTAAGGTGACATAAAGAGTCATGACAAGCCTTAAGGTGACATAAAGAGTCATGACAAGTCTTAAGGTGATATAAAAGAGTCATGACAAGTCTTAAGATGGCATACTTATTAGATCACTGTAGACTGATCTTGACAATCTTACCAGGATTGGCTCTTCCAACCCTCTCCCAAGAACAAATGAGAGAGGAAAAGGGTTGGTCATGTTGGATTTTTTTTCTTGTTTCAATTTTTTTTGTCTTACTGGAGATGACTTGCTATTCCTTCATCCTAGTAAGAATCCATGCATACTTGTCAGCACCGAGCATGCATTTGTAGTGAGGAATAGCTATTTGCCAAGTACTTATTCTCATTCCTGTCTGGACTATCATTATGACTTCCATCTTCAATAGAGCCATGAAAGATATGACAAATGTGTTTTCGAATCGATCCCAACCAATCCTGACCGATCCCATTGACTAGGCTATTCTTATTGTCAGAAACACCAAAGACATTATGGAAAGGAAAAGAACACCGATGGGATCACAATTGGTCGAACCGAAAATATAAAAATGTTATTAAAAAAAATCTGAATATATAAAAGATTTGTATCATCCTACTGAATAATAAATAACATTAGAAAACATGGAAAAATATATAATTAAAACATAAAATTGTAATAAATAGAATTTAAAAATTGGCTTTAAAAAATTACTAAAAATAGGAAATTTAATGAAAAGATAAATCTGTGAAAAGTAGAATTTAAGAATAGACTTAAAAAATATTTAACTTAAAATAAAAAATATGATGAAAAAATACAATAATAAAAATAATCGCAAATAAAATAACAAAAAAAATGGAAATAAATAAATAACAATGTCAGCCCAATAATATAATATAATATAATGTAATATAATATAATGTAATGTAATATAAAATAATATAATGTAATATAATATAATATAATGTAATATAATGTAAATTAATATAATATAATATATATTATATTATATATTGGTGCATGAGTGAAGTGGGCAATATAATATAATATAATGTAATATAATATAATATAATGTAATGTAATATAATGTAATTTAATGTAATATAATATAATATAATATAATATAATGTAATATAATGTAATATAATATAATGTAAAGTAATATAACATAATTTATATTATATTATATTATATATTGGTGCATGAGCGAAGTGGGCAATATAATATAATGTAATATAATGTAATGTAATATAATATAATATAATATAATATAATGTAATATGTAACGTAATATAATATATAGTATACTATATTATATTATATTATATATTGGTGCATGAGGTAAGTGTGCCATATAATATAATATATAATTCATTCCTATCACAATGGTATTCATCGCACACCATGTCATTCCTAAATCCTGGGCACAAACTATCCCCACTAGCAACTACATTACTGGCCCCTCCACAGCCTATCGTCGCCGAATCGTTTCGAGGCCCCATATCATGTACTTCATTAAGGTTCACAAACCCTCATCAAACAGCTGGGTCGGTATCTTAAGGAAAAGCCTTGTATTCCAAGAACAAAGGAACGGTGACAGAAAAATCGTGGAGCAGAATTCAAAAGCGACAGAACGCGCCGTTTAGTTTGATACGTTTAATTCTACAATCAAGGTCACCAGGAAAGTACCAGAGCCTTTATTTGTTTCAGTCGCTTTCTCTTTCTCTCTCTCTCCCCCCCAACATCTTTCCCTTCATTTGCTCGTCTTGTCATCCCCAGATCGCTATACGTTGCTCGTTCCGCCTGCATTCAAAGCCGTTATTAAGTGGAGAAATGATAATGGCTAGAAAGATGACAGAACGTGGCAGCTGGTGACAAAAATCCCCCTTGATAAGACGACAACAGTAAATCAAGCTACTGCCACTTTTTTTGTTTCATGTTTGTTAATACCACCTCGGCTTTTGAAGTTTAAAGTAAGGTTCAAAAGAGCCAGGTGCTGAATCATAATATTAAAGCGAATAAGGAGCCGTATGAAAGAGACGAGATCTGAGAGGGGAAAGCAACAAACACGGCTTTCAACTGTCTTTTGTCGGCCTTTCTGCAGATGTCACCAGTTGTTATCCCCAACAGAGATTTCAAGCTTGTAGCAGCGCCTCTGGCTTATTCCTACTCAACGTTTCAAGTGTCAATCATAAGAGAAGGATGCAGCTCAGGTCCTGGTCATTGTCCTGTAAAAAGAGCCAAACATTTAACATTGATTTAGCTCACTCAATATACAAAGATAGAGCCAGCTTTGTGCAGCTAAAAAGGCCTTTGGCAAGGTTGATTGTAGAGCAATTTCATCGTAGCCGATGCTCCTTGGTTTAACTGTCACAGTGCAGCGTCTGGGGTCCTATGAAAAGTTATTCAGGACTCAGTGAGCAAGTTAACAACAATTAGCCCGAACCTTCATAGACCGGAGCACGGAGGGGAAAAAAAATGAAATTGCCTTTTAATTACAGTTAGCCTTGAAAATATTGCACAAAAATGCTTTGAATCGCATTCAACAGAAAGAACCCATCATGCATCAAGTCGTATGTCCTTATCAAGTCTATAGCACAGGCTGAATACCGTCATGTACGCCGACTGCTAGGTAAGGTGAGCGCTGAGCGGCTCTAAAAGGATATTCCCAGCAGAAACCTTGTCATTCATAGCTTAACTCGTAAGTGACTGGACTGTTGCAAGACAAGTTTTGCATTCTTATTAAGCCCTATAGTCTATTTTAGTTACATAGTTACATAGTAGGTGAGGTTGGATGAAGACATCAGTCCATCAAGTCCAACCTCTAACCCTACAATCCCTACAGTGTTGATCCAGGGGAAGGCAAAAATCCCCATGAGGCTTATGCCAATTGCCCCATTTCAGGGGAAAAAAATCCTTCCCGACTCCAACCTGGCAGTCAGTATAAAAATCCTGGATCAACGTGTCCTTAGAATCTAGAGTCACTGTAACTGTATAAGGGCATGGATTTTTGGAGAACAAGTGGTGAGGTTCAAAGGGTGTCTGTCAGCAAATCAGTATTAAACTAGTACCAGTAAGTACCTTGTAGGACGACTTCTACACTTTCCAAAGATGCCTTTCTTATTCTGCATTGCAGCCCCATGTTCATGAAAATCCGGATTTTGTTCTTTTGCAAGTTAGCTGGAAAGAGTTTAAGGTTCATTTGATCCAGGGTTTTTATACTGATTGCCAGATTGGAGTCAGGAAGGAATTTTTTCCCCTAAATGGGGTAAATGGCATGAGCCTCATGGGGTTTTTTTTTGCTTTCCCCTGGATCATCACTGTAGGGGATTGCAGGGTTATAGGTTGGATTTGATGGGCTGATGTCTTCATCCAACCTCATCTACTATATAACTGTGTAAGTCCCAGCAGAAGAGGAAACGCTCCTAAAGCCCCTTTTCAGCTAATTTGCATTAGAATAAAAGGCTGTTTTTTATTTAAAAAAATGGCGCTACATTGCAGAATAAGAAAGGCATCTACGGAAAGTGTTTAAGCCGCTCTACAAGGGTTTGTTTTTCTTCCAAAGCCACTTTCCAAGACCCATAACTTAAATCATTTTTTTAAGAGCATTGTGCAGTGGTATATTTTTAGTGGAAAGACGTGAAGTTTTTATTGATGCCATATAGCAAAATGTAACACTTTGTGGTCGCTTTTTTTATTGCAACAAACAAAAACAGCAATTTTGGCATAATTTGTAGAGATGAGCGAACACTAAAATGTTCGAGGTTCGAAATTCGATTCGAACAGCCGCTCACTGTTCGAGTGTTCGAATGGGTTTCGAACCCCATTATAGTCTATGGGGAACATAAACTCGTTAAGGGGGAAACCCAAATTCGTGTCTGGAGGGTCACCAAGTCCACTATGACACCCCAGGAAATGATACCAACACCCTGGAATGACACTGGGACAGCAGGGGAAGCATGTCTGGGGGCATAAAAGTCACTTTATTTCATGGAAATCCCTGTCAGTTTGCGATTTTCGCAAGCTAACTTTTCCCCATAGAAATGCATTGGCCAGTGCTGATTGGCCAGAGTACGGAACTCGACCAATCAGCGCTGGCTCTGCTGGAGGAGGCGGAGTCTAAGATAGCTCCACACCAGTCTCCATTCAGGTCCGACCTTAGACTCCGCCTCCTCCGGCAGAGCCAGCGCTGATTGGCCGAAGGCTGGCCAATGCATTCCTATGCGAATGCAGACTTAGCAGTGCTGAGTCAGTTTTGCTCAACTACACATCTGATGCACACTCGGCACTGCTACATCAGATGTAGCAATCTGATGTAGCAGAGCCGAGGGTGCACTAGAACCCCTGTGCAAACTCAGTTCACGCTAATAGAATGCATTGGCCAGCGCTGATTGGCCAATGCATTCTATTAGCCCGATGAAGTAGAGCTGAATGTGTGTGCTAAGCACACACATTCAGCACTGCTTCATCAAGCCAATACAATGCATTAGCCAGTGCTGATTGGCCAGAGTACGGAATTCGGCCAATCAGCGCTGGCTCTGCTGGAGGAGGCGGAGTCTAAGATCGCTCCACACCAGTCTCCATTCAGGTCCGACCTTAGACTCCGCCTCCTCCGGCAGAGCCAGCGCTGATTGGCCGAAGGCTGGCCAATGCATTCCTATGCGAATGCAGACTTAGCAGTGCTGAGTCAGTTTTGCTCAACTACACATCTGATGCACACTCGGCACTGCTACATCAGATGTAGCAATCTGATGTAGCAGAGCCGAGGGTGCACTAGAACCCCTGTGCAAACTCAGTTCACGCTAATAGAATGCATTGGCCAGCGCTGATTGGCCAATGCATTCTATTAGCCCGATGAAGTAGAGCTGAATGTGTGTGCTAAGCACACACATTCAGCACTGCTTCATCAAGCCAATACAATGCATTAGCCAGTGCTGATTGGCCAGAGTACGGAATTCGGCCAATCAGCGCTGGCCAATGCATTCTATTAGCCCGATGAAGTAGAGCTGAATGTGTGTGCTAAGCACACACATTCAGCACTGCTTCATCAAGCCAATACAATGCATTAGCCAGTGCTGATTGGCCAGAGTACGGAATTCGGCCAATCAGCGCTGGCTCTGCTGGAGGAGGCGGAGTCTAAGGTCGGACCTGAATGGAGACTGGTGTGGAGCGATCTTAGACTCCGCCTCCTCCAGCAGAGCCAGCGCTGATTGGCCGAATTCCGTACTCTGGCCAATCAGCACTGGCTAATGCATTGTATTGGCGTGATGAAGCAGTGCTGAATGTGTGTGCTTAGCACACACATTCAGCTCTACTTCATCGGGCTAATAGAATGCATTGGCCAGCGCTGATTGGCCGAATTCCGTACTCTGGCCAATCAGCGCTGGCCAATGCATTCTATTAGCTTGATGAAGCAGAGTGTGCACAAGGGTTCAAGCGCACCCTCGGCTCTGATGTAGCAGAGCCGAGGCTGCACAAGGGTTCAAGCGCACCCTCGGCTCTGATGTAGGAGAGCCGAGGGTGCACTTGAACCCTTGTGCAGCCTCGGCTCTGCTACATCAGAGCCGAGGGTGCGCTTGAACCCTTGTGCACACTCTGCTTCATCAAGCTAATAGAATGCATTGGCCAGCGCTGATTGGCCAATGTATTCTATTAGCCTGATGAAGTAGAGCTGAATGTGTGTGCTAAGCACACACATTCAGCTCTACTTCATCGGGCTAATAGAATGCATTGGCCAGCGCTGATTGGCCAGAGTACGGAACTCGACCAATCAGCGCTGGCTCTGCTGGAGGAGGCGGAGTCTAAGATCGCTCCACACCAGTCTCCATTCAGGTCCGACCTTAGACTCCGCCTCCTCCAGCAGAGCCAGCGCTGATTGGCCGAATTCTGTACTCTGGCCAATCAGCACTGGCTAATGCATTGTATTGGCGTGATGAAGCAGTGCTGAATGTGTGTGCTTAGCACACACATTCAGCTCTACTTCATCGGGCTAATAGAATGCATTGGCCAATCAGCGCTGGCCAATGCATTCTATTAGCGTGAACTGAGTTTGCACAGGGGTTCTACTGCACCCTCGGCTCTGCTACATCAGATTGCTACATCTGATGTAGTAGTGCCGAGTGTGCATCAGATGTGTAGTTGAGCAAAACTGACTCAGCACTGCTAAGTCTGCATTCGCATAGGAATGCATTGGCCAGCCTTCGGCCAATCAGCGCTGGCTCTGCCGGAGGAGGCGGAGTCTAAGGTCGGACCTGAATGGAGACTGGTGTGGAGCGATCTTAGACTCCGCCTCCTCCAGCAGAGCCAGCGCTGATTGGTCGAGTTCCGTACTCTGGCCAATCAGCGCTGGCCAATGCATTCTATTAGCCCGATGAAGTAGAGCTGAATGTGTGTGCTTAGCACACACATTCAGCTCTACTTCATCAGGCTAATAGAATACATTGGCCAATCAGCGCTGGCCAATGCATTCTATTAGCTTGATGAAGCAGAGTGTGCACAAGGGTTCAAGCGCACCCTCGGCTCTGATGTAGCAGAGCTGAGGGTGCACAAGGGTTCAAGTGCACCCTCGGCTCTCCTACATCAGAGCCGAGGGTGCGCTTGAACCCTTGTGCAGCCTCGGCTCTGCTACATCAGAGCCGAGGGTGCGCTTGAACCCTTGTGCACACTCTGCTTCATCAAGCTAATAGAATGCATTGGCCAGCACTGATTGGCCAGAGTACGGAATTCGGCCAATCAGCGCTGGCCAATGCATCCCTATGGGAAAAAGTTTATCTCACAAAAATCACAATTACACACCCGATAGAGCCCCAAAAAGTTATTTTTAATAACATTCCCCCCTAAATAAAGGTTATCCCTAGCTATCCCTGCCTGTACAGCTATCCCTGTCTCATAGTCACAAAGTTCACATTCTCATATGACCCGGATTTGAAATCCACTATTCGTCTAAAATGGAGGTCACCTGATTTCGGCAGCCAATGACTTTTTCCAATTTTTTTCAATGCCCCCAGTGTCGTAGTTCCTGTCCCACCTCCCCTGCGCTGTTATTGGTGCAAAAAAGGCGCCAGGGAAGGTGGGAGGGGAATCGAATTTTGGCGCACTTTACCACGTGGTGTTCGATTCGATTCGAACATGGCGAACACCCTGATATCCGATCGAACATGTGTTCGATAGAACACTGTTCGCTCATCTCTAATAATTTGTTTGTTGTTGTATTGCTTGGGTCTTTTTGGATGATGCAATCCCCAATATTTGTGTATGTATTTATATATTTTTTAAATATTATTATTATTATTTATTAACTGTTTTGTGATGGGGATTACTGTGTTAATCTGTAGGTTTTTTACAGTATTTTAAAAAAACAAAAACAAAAAACAAACACCTTTATTTAATTATTTTACACTATTCTTTGTCCTCAAGGTAAAGCCCTAAGGGACTTTCACTTCCAATCTTCTGATCACTTTTGTAATGGGTTGCGCTACCTATCTATTATACTACGTGTCATTTTCTGACGGGCATTCTCTTAGGCCATGCCTTAATGGCTCAATAGGACTATGTATAGGCAGTCTTGGGGGCCTTCATTATACCACCGGCTGCCATGTAAAGGCATCGGACCCCTGTGATCTCCCACCAAAACCCCCTTAGATGTAGAAAGTTAATTGGTGCAGGTTGAGGCCCATCGCCCCAGTTGGTTAAAGTAAATGTATCATCAGAAAATAACCTATCATTTATTGTTTTTATTTATTATTTATTTATTTTATAAAATTTATCATGTTATTACTAATATTTTTTTAAAAAAATCCTAAAAATCTTGCAGTTCCAATAAGTTGCCGAACTTGCCGCTAAGCCAAAAATAGCCCGTGACTTCCCATCTCCGCTGTCCCTTCTGATAGCCAGGCCAGGGAAAAATTAGCTTTCTATGTGTATGAGAATTTACTACAAGTAGGAGCTCAGAAATCTGCACAGACTTTCATATCAGAGAATCAATACACCTGAAGAAGGGCGAGATGAACGCCCGAAACACGTAGTGCTGTGAGTCTATATACCAATAAAGCCGTTTTTTGAATCTACAAGGGGAGCGCGGTTACTTCTAACATCGGCTGTTCCATCACATCTGTATGTTGGTCTTTGTTCGTTGTCATTACCTACACACCCAAGAGGTGTAAGGAGGACTGCAGCTGTACCCACCCTAAGGAGGAACCCTCCGACCTTGGATTGTTTTGCTATCAGGGAGTTGTGACCTAGGTTCACAACCTTGTAAGGTTCCCATTATTGATACCTGAAATACTACACTACGGATTGCTCAGTGTCTTCTTTTGTATTTCCGTCTCCTGAAGAAGGATCATGATTAGAGATGAGCGAGTAGTATTCGAACGAGTACTATGGTAATCAATCGAATACTACGGCATTCAAAATGCTCGTACTCGGTTGAACACCACACGGTAAACATAGTGCCAGGGATAAGTAACCAAAAATAACCGAAATGCTGTAAATGCTTTATACGCTGAGGTCCCATGTGATCTTTCCTTCAACTCTATCCAAAAGATGAGGGTATTTTACTTTGGAAAGAACCTTCCAGTAGCAATTAACCATTGGTGAGCGCCATGTGGTAGTATTTCAGTTTTCACATACGGTTAAGGCAAGTCATGCCACTTCCACCTAGTAAGTGAAATCTTATGACTTCATGTTAACGAAGTTTGTCTGAAGTCAAAATAAGATTTCAATTATGAGTTCTGTATGAGATGAAGAGCTTTATACGGTTTGTACTTAATTCTTTTCTCTCCTCTTCTGAATAGTCAGGGAAGCGTATTCATTAAAAGGTGAAAATATAACAATGATATTTAAGACTTAGGGAATTAAAACAAAGGAAGCTGAAGAAATTGTCATCTGTGTTTCCTTACATGACTTCTCGGACAATGGAGCAAAGAACAATATTAAGCAGAAGTCTATAGAACAAAAGTGTCAGAGAAAATAGAAAATACATTTCTCGTGTCTGCTTCATCTTTTGAGCTTGTCGTTGCATAGTGAGATGTTCCAATCTGAAAAAAAATAAAATAAAAAATGGTATTCATTCATGAAGGTCACATGACCTGGACAAAATAAGTGGATGCTTTTGTGAAGCGTTTGCCGAGGGTAAAAATAGGACACAGGAGATTGTCACGTCTTTTCTTTAAAAGGCTTAAGCAAGAACTTATTAAAAACTAACTTCCACTGGGTTCTGTTTGGACCAAAACTCAGGTTCCTGGACTGGTTTCAAACCTGGGTCAGAAGATTGGAACCAGCATCTGGCACCTGAGTTGATCTGCCTCCTTCCTCCTCCCTCTTCTCTCCTTCCTGGTTCCTCCTCCCTCTTCCCTCCTTCCTCCTCCCTCCTTCTTACTTCCTCCTCCCCCTCCCTCCTTCCTCCTTCCTCCTCCCTCCTTCCTCCTCCCTCCTTCCTCCTCCCTTGTCACTCCTTCCTCCTTCCTCCTCCCTCCTTCCTCCTCCCTCCTTCCTCCTCCCTCCTTCCTCCTCCCACCTTCCTCTTCCCTCCTTCCTCCTCCCACCTTCCTCCTTACTCTTCCCTCCTTCCTCCTTCCTCCTTGCTCCTCCCTCCTTCCTCCTCCCACCTTCCTCCTTCCTCTTCCCTCCTTCCTCCTTCCTCTTCCCTCCTTCCTCCTCCCTCCTTCCTCCTCCCTCCTTGCTCCTCCCTTCTTCCTCCTTCCTCCTCCCTCCTTCCTCCTCCCTCCTTCCTCCTCCCTCCTCTTCTATAGTCACTGGTATTTACCTGGACTATGGAGTCTGTCAGACTGCGAATGTAGGAGAGGAGAGATGACGCTGATCAACTCAAAAGCTGTCTCAAATAAAATAAAAAAATCTTTATTGGCACGTCCAAATAGACATTTGGCATTGCCAAAGCAAATAGAATGGTGGGTGTGGGGGGTGTTGGGTTGTCTCCAATTACGTAACCCAGGCATTGAACCAGCCCAGAAACCCAAGTTTTCAAAAAGTCCTTGGATAACACTTTTAACTCTAAGGGACTGATAATAGTTGAGTTAGATTAAACCTAGTTGTTCCAAGAGCCTCCATGTCAAGTCAACTCCCGAGACCAATGGCTGATTTTGTAGATGAAAGAGTCAACTACTCCAGGGGAAATGTATAGTACATGGGGACTGTCCATCTATCAGTGACTTTGCTCTCTATCTGGAGAACCTTGAGAAGAGCCCCCATGACACGTATATGCCAATAAGACGTACAGAGGTGTTCTTACTTTTTCTCTTGGCTAACCATATCCAGGGGTGTTTGTCTTGGCATAAACTAGCTATTCAAAACAACATGACTTTGAGATACTTTGCCAAGAGATATCTATCCTATAGTGGTTGTGTTGTGAAAAGAAGCCTGTCGGGGTATCCTGAGCACGTTGCATTATTGTATCGAATTAGTTTCATGACAAATTGGAGTGTTAACATCTGTATACACCAGCTCTCCTACCAATCCTGTAAACCAGGGCCAAGATGAGGAACATGGGTCAGGTCTGACGGGAGAGAAAACCTCCTTCTATACTTCTTACAGTCTTGGATACGATAGGATTGAACAAGAGGAAGACATTAAGGAAAAGATTGATGAGATTTTTTTCATTTTGATATTTTGATTATTTAGTATTCCTTTAAGACAGAGTTGCCGCTTAGTTACCCAGTTATGGAGATCTCTCGTCATTGTTTCCTACATATGTGCTCAAAAACTGGATTTATGGGCCTTCTACATTAACACCATATTTGGCCAAAATCAAACAACAAATGAAGTTCTCTGGGTCAACATAATGAGAGCTTTATATTTAGAATAAGAAAATTTCCTACATAAATGGATGAGAGTAAACATGATGTTTCCATCTGATAGTCCCATTTTAGGAAGCCGTGGTCATCACTGATAAGACGTGTTCTGGAGGTTGTTTTTGGAAACATCTCTATTTTATGGTCTCTGTCGCCTCAATGTCCCCCTTGCTATGATATCAGACATCGGTCCCTGGACTCTTTACCATAACCCTCACATGGCGACAGTCAAAAACACAAGTGATATTTTTTATAACAAGGTGAACACAAAAACAACATAGGCAGTAAACAAAATTACAAAATTTCCTAAATTTGCTTATTTTAGTCTTTAGAAACGTAACATTATGTTAGACAAATTCTAGATAACTATTATGGCAGTCATTGCATTGATCTCCTAACTTGTCCTTGTCCCAATGCAACGGGGTCACCCAAATATTATTTGTCATTTATAATATTGGTCATCTTATGGGAACTCCTTAAATTGCCAATACACAAGTTCTCTTAAATGCCCGAATTTTTCCCATCATTTATCTGGCTGCAAAAATATTTGCCATGATTTACGCAATTGGGCTGATAATTTAGGGTATAAGCCCCAAGGAAATCAGTCTTCTCCGTACTTGGGGCATAGCTATGTGGGACATGGAGGTAACAATTGATCCCAGGCTATGGTGCCATCTGTGTATGAAGACATCAGTTCTAATGCATACCATAGCCATAGGGACACAGTTTGGTCCTGGAGGCTACAAATGACGCTCTTCACCCCTTAGAGGTACACCCTTGGTTGCCTGTCACTGTTGCAGGTTCACTGTTGTGAAGTCCATAGATTTTTATTAATAACCTTCCTTTCTCCTCTTCCTTACATGCCATACATGGAAGCAGTGACCCCCATATATTATATTGTATTATATTATTCAGTGACCCCATATATTATATTGTATTATATTATACAGTGACCCCATATATTATATTGTATTATATTATTCAGTGACCCCATATATTATATTGTATTATATTATACAGTCACCCCATATATTATATTGTATTATATTATACAGTGACCCCATATATTATATTGTATTATATTATACAGTGACCCCCATATATTATATTGTATTATATTATACAGTGACACCATATATTATATTGTATTATATTATACAGTGACCCCATATATTATATTGTATTATACAGTGACCCCCATATATTATATTGTATTATACAGTCACCCCATATATTATATTGTATTATATTATACAGTCACCGCATATATTATATTGTATTATATTATACAGTCACCCCATATATTATATTGTATTATATTATACAGTGACCCCATATATTATATTGTATTATATTATACAGTGACCCCCATATATTATATTGTATTATATTATACAGTGACACCATATATTATATTATACAGTGACCCCCATATATTATATTGTATTATATTATACAGTGACACCATATATTATATTTTATTATATTATACAGTGACCCCCATATATTATATTGTATTATACAGTGACCCCCATATATTATATTGTATTATACAGTCACCCCATATATTATATTGTATTATATTATACAGTCACCCCATATATTATATTGTATTATATTATACAGTGACCCCCATATATTATATTATATTATATTATACAGTGACCCCATATATTATACTAGCCTCTGCCCGTGACTTCATCTGCGGGTTGTTGGTGTCGATGATCCGCCTATATTCAGCAAATTGCTGCCGTCGATGGTTCACCTGCTTCGGCATTTCGGCAGTTCTCAAGCTGTCCTGCTGCTGAACGTCTTCCTCACATCGTGCCTGTGATTGTTCCTGCATCTCAGCAGCTCGCTGGGACGCTATATAATGAGCGTGTTGTTGGTGTTGATGATCCGCCTGCACCGGCATTTCGACAGCTGTCAAGCTGGCCTGCCACTGAACTCGTTCCTCGCACCGTACCTGTGATTGTTCTGGCATCTCAGCAACTCGCTTGGACGCCATATAATGAGCGTGTTGTTGGCGTCGACGATCCACCTGCTCCAACGTTTTGGCAGCTCTCAAGCAGGCCTGCAGCTATTATATTGAGTCATTACAAACCGAGGCAACTTTCTCAAGTCTTTATTTCTGTTAATATTGAGGATTACGGCTTACAGCCAAGGAAACCCCAAAAGTCATTATCTCAGAAAATTAGAATATTAGATAAGACCAACTGTAACATAGACATGTTGGCCAAATGAAACGTCTATCCAATAAATGCCCTCAGTACTTGGTGGGGGCTCCATGACTGACGGCAATGTGGCCGCATGTTTTCTATTGAATTACTAGAACTATAACTTTTTGTTGCTATTCTAATTTATTGAGTTGCACTTGTATATATAGGAAGAGCATATGGTAATGTGCATGGGCGCTTACACTTGTGGCATATAGATGAGCAGTCCTTGCCTAGGTACGCTCTGTAGCCATGACTGCCACTTACGGGGCCTCCTCCTAAGACGTTTAGTCAGTCTTAGGAAATAAGAGATGATATTGTAACATGTTTGAAGGCTGCATCCAATTCTTGACTAAGTACATTTGAATGAAGCTTGAAAAGTGGATTTTCCATTGTATGTGCATCCTTCAGCGTACAATGGCCATTTGCTGAACTTTAGTATCTGCCATTCAGGTTCAGATTGCCGGTTGAAGAAGTAAAACCTGTTAACGGTGTTTTCTTTCTCTCCGTCAGTCACGTCTCCTTCACCTGCTCGCCACCTGCCTTGACGCTTCCAGCACAATGCAATGACCTTTTAACGTCTTCAATCCACCAAAGTCACAGGGGAAAGTCTTTGCCTCCCATGTGATCTGCGGACATGTTTTCCTTCATCAGGTTCATTCTCGCAGGTTACTAATTAATTTGTCAAACAAAGCAGAAAACAACTTTTTGCAGGGGCCGGGGTGTAGAATGGCAGCACATTTGTAGACGTTCTGGGCCTATTGGGAATACCCTGTCATGTAGTTATATTCAGTTGGACGTATCCCATGGCCTTGATCCTACAGCCTGAGCCTGGTGACGGTGCTGCGCCACCGGCAAAGATGTAGAACCTTGGAACGGGTGAACCGGTTTCTAAAACGCAAATTAGGAATAGTTCAGGGGCTCATGGACCTTAATGCAAAATCAGTGCAAGGGCCACCACTTACAATGTGCTATAATACTGGTGTCTTCTTATGAACATGCCCCCTCTTGGAGAAGCCCTGCCCCTTTTGGAGGGGGCGTGACCGTAAACTATGCCCCTTTTTTGTGATGTGGTCAGCACATAAAGTGACCACATAACATATAATAGAATAGAATGCAGGGCCACAGAATCGGACAAGAAGAGGACCTGTTCCATATTTTGCAGCCCAGACAGTCAGGCCGCACAAGGGGCCGTGTAATTCATGGTCGTGTACGGGCCGATAGAAATGAATGGGTCAGTGTGCTATACGGGAAAAACCCAGATAGCACACTGACCATTCATACGGTTATGTGTAAGGGAGCTAAGGCTAAGGCTGGGTTCACATCTGCATTGGGTAATCCATTCGGGGAGTCCGCATGGGGACCCCCCACCCAACGGAATCCCAAACGCATTGGCAAGCAGGGAGCAGTGAAATCACATGTTCCCCTTAGACTATAATGGGGTCCATGTGCTTTCCGTGCGGTCTGCATAGCACATGTGGACAGAAAAGTACTTCATGATCTACTTTCATGTCCGCATGACTTGTGCGGAGACCGTGCGGAAAGCTCAAGGTCCTTATTATAGTCTATGGGGTCCATGTGCTTCTAACGCTCCCCGCTTGTCAATGCATTTGGTATTCCGTTTGGGAGGGTCCCCATTCGGATTACCCAACGCAGATGTGAACCAGTCCTAAGGCTTAACGTAGTGGGTTGCAGCAAAAGTGATGCGGGAAAAACTGCCGTGGCAATGCATTGTGCTTTTCACAGAAAGTCCGCAGAGCTTTCCTGCTTCTATTCTAATTATAGGGAAACCGTTACAGGCCCCCTGTGCGGGCAAAATTGACATGTTGCAATTTCCAAAACTGCAAATCTCTGCGTTTCCATTGTGCAAATTTTTTCTACAATGTGTGGATGGGTCCCTGACCTAAAGGATTAGAAAAATATGTCTGCTTCCTTCCAAAAACAGTGCCACTTGTGTCCACAGTTTGTGTCCGGTATTGCAGCCAAGATCTTTCATTGCAATAGAGTTTAGCATGCAATACCAAATACAACCTGGCGCTATTTTGGAAGAAAAG
This sequence comes from Leptodactylus fuscus, assembly GCF_031893055.1. NCBI lineage: Eukaryota > Metazoa > Chordata > Amphibia > Anura > Leptodactylidae > Leptodactylus > Leptodactylus fuscus. The sequence continues at coordinate 15,581,720 of NC_134267.1, read as the reverse complement.
CAACCTATTTTTCTAATTCTTGACAACTCCTTCAAAGGTACAGTATATTGAAGGAGGAAATATACAGCTAGTGAAGATACGTGCACGATGTGGAGGCGGCAGGATTGGGTTTCTTCGGAGTTGTATATTATTTGATAATGACATTAAATATTAGAAGCCGTAACAGCTGCTGTGTTTATCCTTTCTTGAGTGTATTAACCTCTTTAGCCTTTTTTTCCACAAGAAGGATTCGGCGGTGCAGATTTGACTGTCAGCTGCAGTGCCTGGCGGCCCCTTGGATTGGCACCCTGACAGGATTTAAAGTCCACTGCCGCAAGTAAACATGGATGACATTGCAGACAAATAGATCTGGCTGACTTGAGGCACCTGCAGCTGCTTGCACCAGAAAAAAAAAAAAAAATCCAACAGAGGTTGAGATCAGCGAAGTGGAAAAACATAGAATTTACCTCTTGTTATTCAGCCTGGTGCCCGGCTCCGCTGGCTTGTGTCTATTACAACATGCGAGATAATGGCTAGAACGCGAACAATCTAAGCCGGCGTTTACACGTGACTGCCGCCATGTTACAGATGACCTGTAAGGTCGGGGTAACCCAGGTATCTTTTGCAAATTTATCTGCAGACCTTTGGCAGATTTGTTGGAATCTGTCAAGAATCGGATGTGGTAATACATAAGATGATAGGGGATGGGTCAGCACAACATCACCAAGTTTTTATGCTAAACAGATTTTGAAGAATTTTTGAGATTTTTAAATATTTCCTATGTCCCTTTATTTAATAATAAGAATCTTACCAGCTCTGAAGGGGTTTTGTTTGCAGCAGTCATCTCATTTACATCAAAGACAGGATTAGAATGGAAGATAACACCTCTATAGATAACACTGCTGACTAGGGTTGAGCGATCGGGATTGGAAAAGATCGGATACCGATCGGTGATCGAGCAAATTTCACAATCGCAATCGGGATTGGCTGGAAAATGATCGGAAATCAGATTTTAAAATCGATCCTGAAATCGAAGATCGAAGATCGGCTCAACCCCACCACTGACCCATCATTACATCACTCCTGACAATAGATGATGTCACAGTTTATCGCATGTCCAGAAAACTCTCCCATAGACCTCACCAGTCTATTACTAAGATCATGCTGTAAAGTAAATGCTTTTAACAGAACAGCTCAGGAAAGATGGCCGCCCCCATAATCAGGTACAGAAAATAGTATATGACCCTGTTTTTTATGCCTCCTTTTTTAGCTTCCCCCATGACCCATTTTTTGCCCCCACCCCCAATATCTGGCCCTCTTTTATGGCCCCACACAGTTTATAACTCCCTTTTACACCCTCCCACACAACATATATGTGCCCTTTTTTTTTTTTTAAAGCCCCCCTTTTTTTACATATTGATATTGAGTGCCATTATAAAGTATATTTTGTCCTGGAAACAATAAGCCATCATGTGACTTTGTGGACCGAAAAATGAAAAAAAAAAAATGATGGTGATAGGGAAAAACGGAAACGCAAAACTAAAAACTGACACTGGCATGAAAGGGTTAACAGTAAGGTTGAGCCGATCTTGACTTTTCAGGATCGATTTTAAAATCCGATTTCCGATCATTTTTCATTCGAACCCGATCTCGATCCCAATTCCGATCCCAATGCAAGTCAATGGGATTTTTTTATTAATCGGAGATCGGATTTTAAAAGCAATCCTATTCACTATACAGCATGGAATCTAACAATTGAACGTTCGCTTTAATTGTTAGAATCCACGCTGTGTAGTGAATCACTAAGTAGCCAGAGGATTTGTTTTTAATCCTCTGGCTACTTAGTCCCCCCCTGGTGTCCACTTACCTGCAGAGATGGCTGTTCCGGTGTTCTCCTTCTTCTTCACCTCGCTGCTGCTCCACGCTGCTCTTCTTGCCTCGCTGCCTCCCAGGTTAGGAGAGTGTGGGCGGGTTAGGAGAGTGTGGGCGGGTACCGGGAGGGGAGATGTCACGTCTCCCCGCCCTGTACCCGCCCACACTCTCCTAAGCCACAAGCCCCACCTTCCTAGCTCTTTAAACACTAACCTGGGAGGCAGGGCAGCGAGGCGAGAAGAGCAGCGTGGAGCGGCAGCGAGGCAAAGAAGAACACCGGGACCGGAGCAGCCATCTCTGGAGGTAAGTAGCTGCTAGAGATGTTACTTTAGTCTCCCATTAGAATGAATGGAGGCAGCCGGCGCGCAGGGGGTTAAGACTCTGTGCCAGCTGCTTCGATTCATTCCTATGGAACCGCAGCGGAGCCTTCACACTGAGTATACACTATATACTCAGTGTGAAGGCTAAGCAAAGCATTGTGGGAAATACTACCGATCTCAATCCCACCTAAAAAGATCGTGTTCGGAATTCCTTTTTCGGAATTCCATTTTCTCGATTGCCGATCGGAATCCGATCTTTTCCGAACACGATCGCTCAACCCTAGTTAACAGCGGATGCTACTAAAATAAGCTGCGTCCATCGGTGATCTACAGATAAGTATCTCACGTCTTCACCTCGATATTATTTGGTCTTGACACGTTGCACCATTTACTTCATAGCATAGCCTATTATCGCTGCTCTGTGCCCCATAACCTCAATGTACATAGTGTATACGGTATATTCACCTCTATGTCTATATGGCCACATAGTATACAGCGCTCCACCATTAATTCTACCGGTGACAGGACAATACATTCAGCGCCATCCCTCTAACAACACGAGACAAAGTTCAGGGCACAGCTTTGTTTTCTTGCTCTTGGATTTGCGCCTTTCGCCGCCTCTTCTTTCTTCTTGGTTCTTTCGTCCTCTTCGTTTCCTGCCTTGTCGGGTTAAACACTAAACCTTTGGTCTTTTATCATTACCAGAGGAATAACACAGATGCGGATCCTCCGGAGGCCATATGTCATGTACGTCTTGATGCAAACTGAAAAATGTTGCAGAAGTCTACATAGGAAGAGGGGTCAGCGTTATAACATGTAAAGTTTGTGAACCCCATATTACAAGTAACCACCTCTGTAGCCGAATGCTGTAAATCTTGCAAAAAGGTTGACACGATGCCTAAAAATCAAGACGACTATAGTTATATATATTCTTGTGGTATCGCAATATGGTGCACAAGTGATACAGTCTCCAAATAATACTCTCGTGAAAACTCACATAATATGTCTATAGTGTTTCTGCATTCTACTGGTATCCGATGCCCAAATAATTCTGCCGTAAACTGGTCCTAGGCTGCTCGTGCGGGTCCCTGTTTACTCCTTAGGCTTCATGCATATGGACAAGTGTACAGTCCAAGGGTCTTCCAATGCTCCATTCCTGGAAATTATCAGAATGGAACAGAATATCGGAAGACCCTCTGACCGCACAACGACAAAAAGAAAAAAAATAACTGGGATTGACAAGAATAACTTTTTCATTAATATTTTTGTCCGCCCCCACAGGGTCTACAGTCTGCCTGAAGGTTCCCTTTAAAAACCAGCACTGCCTGTAACCACCAAACTACAGATTATGGGGATAATGTCCACCCTTATGGAGAGACCACCTATTAGGTGTGTGGAGACTTATACAGCCATAGTTGCTCCACTGCAAGGGATTATGGGAGGAATATGCAAATTGGTCTCCCAAGATGTAAATAGGGAGACAGTGTCTCTGTTATGCTGCCCTATATAGGAAGCACCCTGAACATCATGGCCGACTTTCCCAGAAGCCTTTACTGCATAATGTGGGTTTTATAACAAGACGGTTTCTCAGCTACAGACGGTCGTTTCAGTCTGCTTGGACCTCGTCAGCGCAGCGTAGAGAGAACTGACTTGGTAGAAGTGAGAGGCTGAGAGACCAGATTATGGGGATAACGTCCATCCTTATGGAGAGACCACCTATTAGGTGATGATGTTCAGGGTGCTTCCTATAGAGGGCAGCTTAACAGAGGCACTGTCTCCCTATTTACATCTTGGGAGACAGATTTGCATATTCCTCCCATAATCCCTTGCAGTGGAGCAACTATGGCTGTATAAGTCTCCACACACCTAATAGGTGGTCTCTCCATAAGGATGGACATTATCTCCATAATCTGGTCTCTCAGCCTCTCACTTCTACCAAGTCAGTTCTCTCTACGCTGCGCTGATGAAGTCCAACCAGACCGAAATGTCCTTCTATAGCTGAGAAACTGTCTTGGAATAAAACCCACATTATGCAGTAAAGGCTTCTGGGAAAGTCGGGCATGATGTTCAGGGTGCTTCCTATAGAGGGCAGCATAACAGAGTCACCAAACTACAGTTTATCTACAGTGAAGTCCGTGGCATACATAGCAAAGATCTATTGGGGCTCACCATAAGGATGACTAGTTGTCGTCCTGGGCTGATGTTTCTTTCTGCCTCCTATCCTTTCTACACCTATTTATTTGCTAAATGCAAGTCCTCTGGAGAGGGGAGTCCTGCACAGGTGCTAAAAGGAGACAGGCATGAATGAGCTCCATTGTTTTGGCACTATTGCATGTATGACCTTGACTACAGATTACAGATTACAGTCTACACCAGGGGTGCTCACACTTTTTCAGCATGTGAGCTACTTTATAACATGACCAAGTCCAAAGATCTACTACCCACTTCTTGTGGGTGGGGCCGGGGCGGACCTGTGGACGGGTGGGGCATGTTTGTGGGCGGGGCCGTGCATGTGGGCGGGGCCGGGCGGAGCGTGAGAGCAGGAGACAGCGGCATTCTGTGGCCGCCCAGGGATCCCCGGTGTCTGCTTGTTCACAGCGCAGGCTGAGAGTTATCTCTGGACACTGGAAGGCTGGGGCTGCGGCAGCCTCACCTGCCAGTGTCTGTAGATGACTCTCAGTCTGCGCTATGAACAAGCAGCATCCCGGCCCCCTCCATCCCTAAGAGCGGCCTGCAAGTGTCTGGAGTGCTTGTTCACAGCGCAGGCTGAGAGTCGACTCTCAGCCTGCACTGTGAACAAGCAGACACCAGGGATCCCTGGCTGCATCCTGCGAACGATCCATACGTCCATTGCGATCGACCGGTAGATCGCGATCGACGTATTGGGCACCCCTGGTCTAGACCTATATTGCTAGATTCACACCTGCACTTGGGTTTCCATTCGGGGTTCAGCTTGGGGTCTGCCACCTTTCTGCCCAACAAGAGCAAAAAATGCGGTGATAAAAGCGCTGATTGCAGCGCTTTTCTCTCCTAATTTTTAAAGCATAATGTGGAACGGTATCCCGGCAGGTGTGAGCCGAGCCTATACTAGCCCTGTATTATCTCTTATCTTAAAATCACATGCAACCTTTGCACAAAAATTCTTGAATTTTTTATTTTTTTTTTAAAGTGAAGGCAAAACAACAATTTTCCACATTGCATTGTGGTATAATAGCATACAAATACTAATGTATACAGGTATATCTCTTATTTAAAGAATTGATCACTGGGGAAACACAGTGGCTCAGTGGTTAGCACTGTAGCCTTGCAATGCTGGAGTCCTGGGTTTGAGTCCTGCCAGGAACAACATATGCTAGGAGTTTGTATGTTCTCCCCGTGTTTGCGAGGATTTCCTCACATACTGATATGGGGCTACAATGAACCCACAGCCCTGGCGCCTGCCATAGCCTTCTGTCCACCTACATATAACAGGGCACTTGTGTTATAAATGGCATCGATACGTGGAGAGGGGCTGTTATAGATTTTGCATTTAGACCCAGGAGCTTCAGGTTACGTGTCCGGCCTCCTCACAGCCCCATTGCGAACGTCAGCCTATAAATTATTAATTTCTTATTATTAACCATAAAAAAAAATCTCAACAAACCAAAATAGGACCATTTATTTTAAATTAGAGGCGTTTTGCTTGGGCAGAAAATTAGCAATAAAAGAACATCATTTTCAATTTTGACCAACTTTTTAGTGGGTCATAACAATTTTTTTTTTTAACAGAACATTGGTAATTTAAATGATAAATCACAATCCACTGTGGGAGATTTCGGCAATCAAAATGCACTTGTAAGTCCCAATATTAAGATATAGTTTGTTTTCCGGATATTAATAATGTAATTTTCCTGCATGGTAGGAAAGTCACATTTGTTACCAACATCCAGAAGGAAAAAAATTATTTAAAAATGCTGTAAAAATTTTAATAATGACAATAATAACAAGGAGGAAAAAAAGAAAATGAAATTGCAAATTTAAACAAAAATTTATGGGTCCCTGACGGCCAAAAGTAATGCAGGGATTTCTGTTATACTTGTGACAATCCACGATAGGAGTCCAATGCTGGTCATACACCTTATCTTTTGGATGGCCGGAGTTGCTTGATCAATAGTGGGATTGCTTGTAGGAACCATTCCACTATCAATATCAATAATTAAAGCGCCCAATTGGGGGCAAAAAAATGCAGTTAGTTTGTGTAAATTTGCTTATGATTGTGAAATACCAAAGAATTCCCAACATGGCCAAATTTTTTCAACTATCGTGAATGGTCATTGGTGGAATAGTTATGACTGGTTGGCATTTTGGCAAAATAAAGTCTAAGGTCTTGGTCACATCTGCGTTCGGTATTCCATGGGGGACGGAATACCGAATGCATTGACAAGTAGTGAGCTTATGAAAGCACATGGACTCCATAGACTATAATCGGGTCCATGCATTTTCTGCATGGTGTCATGAGCTACTTTCCTCTCCGCATGACTCGTACGGACACCGTGCAGAAATCACATGGATTCCATTATAGTCTATGAGGTCCATGTGCTTTCATTGCTCACCACTTTCCAATGCGTTTGGTATTCCGTTCTGGGGGTCCTCAAATAGACTTCCCCAAATGGATTACCAATGCAGATGTGAACCGGGCCTAACATGGTGAGTTTTTGTAGCTACTGAATGGAGAAGTTAGAAATAGCCTCAAATAAAAATTCCACAAAAATATAGTAGAAAAATTGTTGCCAAGTTGGGGCAACACGGTGGCTCAGTAGTTAGCACTGCAGCCTTGCAGCGCTGGAGTCCTGAGTTTGAGCCCTGCCAGGAACAACATCTGCAAGGAGTTTGTATGTTCTCCCCGTGTTTGCGTGGATTTCCTCCCATTCTACAAAGGCATACTGATAGGAAGAAAAAAATTTACATTGTGATCCCCATAAGAGGCTCACAATCTACAAAAAAAAAAAAAATTGTTGCCAAATTAGCTTGGATAGTAAATTAGCTTGGAGACGTAATTCATGTTTTTAACCTTGGTGGTCTGGGACAGTGATAGGTTTAATGTTTGTACCCCTGGTGGTGTAGGATAGTGAAGAGGTTAATGTCTGCATCAGTGGTGGTCTAGGGTAGTGATGATTTTGATTTTAGTATCCATGGTGGTCTAGGGCAGGAGGAGATAGTATTGCATACTTGTGTCCAAATGTCTACTTACCTTGGGTCCAGTGTCCGAAGTTAAAGGGGTTGTCTAGGTTAAAATGGACTCAAAAATTATTTTTTAAATCGGCTGGGGGTGGTGAAAAAAAAATATACTCACCTTTCCCCTGTGCTTCCCAGTGTGGTCCGGTCCTTGCTGTCCATTGTTTTCTTCCAGTGGAAGTTCCCGCCACATGTGACTACTGAGTACAATCAACGGCCTCGGTGAAGGGTAAGTGACGTCAATACCTGTTTGACTGCTATCTCGGGCAGCCCCATAGAGGTGAATGAGTTAGGCAGCCGCACTAGTGCTTCATTCACAGGGAGTCTTTCAGTCCCCCTTCAATCTGATTCTATACCCTATCCTGTGGAAAGCAGATAAGTGTCTGTAATGGCACAACGCCTTTAAGTCACCTTATAACACTCTCAGACCTTATAACAGTCTCAGACACGTCCTCTCTCCAGTGGATGAAAGATAATGTAACCCCTTTAAATTACCTTGCTGAGGATTGCCTAGACTGGATACAATTGTAACAAACTCTGCAGTAGGGTTGAGCAATCGGGATCGGAAAAGATCGGATTCCGATCGGCGATCGAGTAAATTTCACGATTGAGATTAGAATTCTGACCCGATCTTTTCCAGTGGGATCAAGTTCGGAGGTTATCTCAAGATCGGCTCAACCCTAAAAGTGACTTTTCCCATAGAAAAGCATTGACTAGGTTTGAAGATTGGGATCGGAAAAGATCGGATTCCGATCGGCAATCGAGCAAATTTCACGATCGAGATCGGGATCGAGATCGGCTGGAAAATGATTGGAAATCGGATTTTAAAATTGATCTTGAAATCTCAAGATCGGCTCAACCCTACTCTGTCTTTGTAAATTCTCCTAATGTAAGGTATAACACACGTATTCATCAACAGTAAGAGATCTTAAAAATGTTACCTAATAAGTCAAAAATTATGTGCCGAATTTTTTTTTTTTTTTTTTTTCAAATATACCTTTATGGTGGTTGGACTTCTGTTTTTTTCTGATGCAGAGCTCCAAATTCCCTGCATGCTAATATTCTGGCTGCATGGAGTCACCACTAGAGGGAGCTAAGGAGCCCACTGTGTAATGTTTACATATTGAACAGAACAGTAGACAGGAAGCTCCTCAGCTCCCTCTAGTGGTGACTATGCCAGAAATTTGGTGCCCTCCATACAAACTAATTATTCAGCACCTTCTTGTAAACCTAAAGTGACCTTTTGTTAAAGGCTCTAAGCTTGACTTACGTAAATCTGGAAAGCCCCTTTAAATCACTTGGTCATCTGTGGCGATGAATAATTCCTACGTGTTCACAAGGTTGCAGAAAACCTTGACTTATTTACAAAGAGATGTAGGGCTGAGATAAGATGACTTAATAATCTACCAAATTCTTGCAAAATGTTGTTTGCAAAAAAAGAGATCAGTGAAGGGAGGGGGAGATGGCTTTATATTAGATGTTGTGTCCACAGAATAATATAGAATAATTCTTCTGGTCTCTAATCAGTTATATTGGCCAGTCTCATGGGTCAGACTCCATTCCATGGAGAAGTGTTACAGATCTTACGTTCCTACCTTGTGCTATTTAGAATAGTGGTGTATTTTATGTAACTGAGGAACCTTTGGTGTCCCATCAAGGTCTTAGACCCAGTGGCGACTGCTAGGGCTGTTCCCCTTATAGCGATGCCCCACATTTACTATATTACCCTGTTCTTCATAAAGTCCCGTATAGTAGAGCTATAACTTTAGTGTAAAAGTTCACGATGACGTCACTGTAGGTCCTTCTGCCTCAAAACATCTGAAGCTTGTGGAGCAAAAAGTTTTGGACCTCTCATTTCACCTTTGGGAGGCAGATACTTACTGACCCCCTATAGCAGCCACATATAGGACAGTTGACCACATATACACAAGACCCTCTCTCCTAAAGTATAAGGAAAAGTATAAAAGTGGAATTTCAATATGCTCAACCCTTCTTCTTCCTGATATCCATCTTTGAGGAGAGTCAAGATGTCCTTCCAAAATTGACTGGTTTGGCCAATTCTAAGGCCTCGTTCACCTCTGAATTTGGTATTCCATTTGAGAAGTCTGCTTGGGGACCTCCCAAATGGACTACTGAACGCGTTGACAAGCGGTGAGCTTATGAAAGCATAGACTATAATGGGGTCCGTGTGTTTTTCCATGCGATGTACGCACAAGCCATGTGGAAAGGAAAGTAGTTCATGAAGTACTCTTCTCTCCGAATGTTCTGTGCGGACAACACACAGACCCCATTATAGTCTATGGCAGGGGTGCCCAATACATCGATCGTGATATACCGGTCGATCGCGAAGGACATATGGGTCGATCGCGGGATCGGTGTCTGCTTGTTGACAGCGCAGGCTGAGAATCATCTCTGGACACTGGCAGGCCGGGGCCTTGCACTCGTTCGCAGTCAGGGCTGCGGTGGCCCCACCTGCCAGTGTCCGGAGATGATTCTCAGCCTGTGCTGTCAACAAGCAGACACCGGAGAGCTGTCTCCTGCTCTCACGCCCACAGGCCCCACCCCACCCCCGCCCACAAGAAATGGATAGTAGATCTTATCCCTTGGTCAGTTTTTAAAGTAGCTCACATGCTCAAAAAGTTCGGGGGATATTGTCACTCCTTAGGGAGAGACCACCATATAGGTGTGTGGAGACTTGTTAAGCCTTTAGCACTCCACTTTGCAAGGAACTATGGGAAGAATATGCAAATCCGCCTTCCATGATGTAATTAGGAAGACAGTTGCTGCCTCATTGTTGCAAACCAATAGAGGGCGCTCACTGGAATGTGCAAGCCTGTCTTAAGACAGGATTCCAGTGAAATAACCCAATAATGGCTGCTCCCTTTAGCCTCATGCCCGACCTTCCAAGAGGCCTTTGTTTAGCAATGACACTGGGATTATTACCAGGTTATAGTCTCTCAATCGAGGACAGCTGTTTTGATCTGGTTGGATCTCATCAGCCCGATGTAGAGAGGACTATAACCTGGTAGAGGTGAGAGGCTTAGACAGGGTTCGGGGGATATTGTCACTCCTTAGGGAGAGACCACCATATAGGTGTGTGGAGACTTGTTAAGCCTTTAGCACTCCACTTTGCAAGGAACTATGGGAAGAATATGCAGCGTCATTGCTAAACAAAGGCCTCTTGGAAGGTCGGGCATGAGGCTAAAGGGAGCAGCCATTATTGGGTTATTTCACTGGAATCCTGTCTTAAGACAGGCTTGCACATTCCAGTGAGCGCCCTCTATTGGTTTGCAACAATGAGGCAGCAACTGTCTTCCTAATTACATCATGGAAGGCGGATTTGCATATTCTTCCCATAGTTCCTTGCAAAGTGGAGTGCTAAAGGCTTAACAAGTCTCCACACACCTATATGGTGGTCTCTCCCTAAGGAGTGACAATATCCCCCGAACCCTGTCTAAGCCTCTCACCTCTACCAGGTTATAGTCCTCTCTACATTGGGCTGATGAGATCCAACCAGATCGAAACAGCTGTCCTCGATTGAGAGACTATACCTGGTAATAATCCCAGCGTCATTGCTAAACAAAGGCCTCTTGGAAGGTCGGGCATGAGGCTAAAGGGAGCAGCCATTATTGGGTTATTTCACTGGAATCCTGTCTTAAGACAGGCTTGCACATTCCAGTGAGCGCCCTCTATTGGTTTGCAACAATGAGGCAGCAACTGTCTTCCTAATTACATCATGGAAGGCGGATTTGCATATTCTTCCCATGCTCAAAAAGTGTGAGCACCCCTGGTCTATGGGGTCCATATGCTTTCATAAGCTCACCGCTTGTCAATGCGTTTGGTCCCCAAGTGGACTCCCCAAACGGAATACCAAGTGCAGATGTGAGCCAGGCCTAACCCCAAACAAGAGGATTTATCTGGTAGAAATCTGAAGACCATATTTACCGAATGAATCAAAGTGTCTCCCATTGATAGGAACCAGACTCGAATTTATTGCGGAGGGTTTTCCTGCAAAACTTCTGCCATGTGAACTTACTCTAACAAACTAAACATGTCCATCATGGCCCTGTGCATGAGCCCCTTGGACTAAAACCAACACCAAACATTATTATAGATTGGGGGGGGAGAAAAAGCCGTCATAAAGGAGAAGTACTTGAGGACGTTTGACCTCTGAACTACTTAGAACGTGAACCCGTTCTTTTCTTTCGATCATTTCAGTAAACCATCATTTGTGCTATTGCAATAACAGTATATCTGAGCTAACTTTTATCCAACCCAACCACTTGCCGATACCGCTCGAGGCAAAGACTCCCGAGCCATTTCGCTCCTCGCTAATAAAGTCATTGAAAAGCAGGCTAGAGCAAAAATATGCGTCTAATGTTTTCCGAATCAACTTTGTGGCCTTACCTTGATTCCTCGTTTTCAATAAAATCACAGGCTATTGTGTTTTTCAAGCAGGAGACCATTAATCTCCCATTATCTTGATATTCCGATGACACTATCCATTAGGTAGCAAGTGAAAACAGTGGCCATACAGTTCAGAAATGTTCCTTCCTATAGAGTGCAAATAAAAAACACTTCTACCCTTGTATCTTACGCTAGGATTCTTTTATCCAAAGTGTCACCGGTTTTAAATAGAATTCTCTGCCGATATTTATTTATTTATTTATTTATTTATTTATTATTAATTGTTTCTATCATTATTATCTCAAAGATCCGCACAGATCAAGGAAACGGATGAACGTAACAAACAATTTCTACTCGGCGAAAACTTCGTCTACCGTCAACAAAGAAATGAAATGTATGAGAGCGACAAGTAACGTTCGTCGAGTGAGAGTCTTCCGGAAGGTTAAGTGCCGATTCTTTATTTTATTATTATTATTATTACTATTATTTGATATCAAACCCAATACAGAGGAGAGATGTCTAGAAGAGGCTCATCCTGTTGTTTTTTCTCCTCGATCCCGGCCTAAAGTTCAGTCGTGAGAAAACTCTCTTTATTTGTCAAAGCAAGATGTCATTGAAATGGAAACTAATCAACAGTGACTTGTTAAATAATAACCCGGCCACAGCAAACTCCTTGTTCCCAGAATGTAAGAATCACACTTGGAAGAATAACACGCACAAAACGTAAGGGGAACCCAAGATTTTCTGTTATACTTTTATACCCTTCCGATGGGGGAGTTAATTTATTAGTTTTATTATATAATTGTTGTTTGTTTAGAGACAAAAATAAAATTGCAAATATAATAAACTATAATAAAACTATAGGTTGTCCTATAAGTTAAAGGGGATATGCGGGTTGTAATATTGAGGATAGGCCATCAGTATTAGATCTGTGGGGGTCCTGGGTGCAGGTTTGCTCTCCATCCTTTTTCACAAAAAGTGGCAGCAAGGTGGAGAAGGAACAACATGGGGACCCTTTGGTGCAAGAAAGGACACTATGTCAAACATGCGCGACATTAACACCTATTCACGTGAGAAGATACATAGATGGGTTAGTAGATAGCTGTACTAGCAGTGGTGTAACTACCATGGTAGCAGTGGTAGCAGATGCCACAGGGCCCGGGCCATTAGGGGGCCCGGCGACATCCTCTACCGCTGCGTTTTTTTTTAGGGTTTTTTAATAGGCCGTAATGGGCCCTACTTACTTACCAATCCTGGCAGGGGCCGGGATCGGTAAGTGATGCCGTGGGCCCCACAAGCACTATTATACTCGGGGGTCTTTTCGGACCCCCCGAGTATAATACGCAGGCCCCCCTCGATCTCCGATTATTCTACTCTGAGGTCTGAAAAGACTCCAGAGTATAATAATTGTTCATAGGTGTCCACTATGGAGAATACTACTGTGTGCAGGGGCCAATATGGGTCATAATACTGTGTGCAGGGGCCATTATGGGTCATAATACTGTGTGCAGGGGCCACTATGGGGCATAATACTGTGTACAGGGACCACTATGGGGCATAAAACTGTGTGCAGGGACAACTATGGGGCATAATACTGTGTGCAGGGGCCACTATGGGTCATAATACTGTGTGCAGGGACCACTATGGGGTATAATACTGTGTGCAGGGGCCACTATGGGGCATAATACTGTGTGCAGGGGCCACTATGGGGCATAATACTGTGTGCAGGGGCTATTATGGGGTATAATACTGTGTGCAGGGGCCACTATGGGGCATAATACTGTGTACAGGGACCACTATGGGTCATAATACTGTGTGCAGGGACCACCGTGGGACATAATACTGTGTGCAGGGGCCACTATGGGGCATAATACTTTGTGCAGGGGCTATTATGGGGTATAATACTGTGTGCAGGGGCCACTATGGGGGATAATACTGTGTGCAGGGGCCACTATGGAACATAATACTGTGTGCAGGGGCCACTATGGAGCATAATACTGTGTGCAGGGACCACTATGGGGTATAATACTGTGTGCAGGGGTCACTATGGGGCATAATACTGTGTGCAGGGGCCACTAAGGGGCATTATAGTGTGCGCAGAAATGCAGAGGGGGAGGTAGGGGTCAGTTGGTGAAGGCCTTTGGTGTCGGTGGGGGGGGGGCCTTGTCAAAAGTTCGCCACGGGCCCCCACCATTCCTAGTTATGCCACTGTGTACTAGGGCAGCCCAACTCTTGGCAACGTTTACATGACTTGAAGTCTATGGGACAGTACCTAAACCTGCTGTACCTTGTATGGTGAGTGAACTGCGTGGCTCCTGACATTATTATTATTATTGTTTATTTATATAGAACCATTAATTCCATGGTGCTCTGTACATTATTAAATTAATTCCATGGTGCTGCACATTATTATATTAATTCCATGGTGCTGTACATTATTATATTAATTCCATGGTGCTGTACATTATTATATTAATTCCATGGTGCTATACATTATTATATTAATTCCAGGGTGCTGTACATTATTATATTAATTCCATGATGTTGTACATTATTATATTAATCCCATGGTGCTCTGTACATTATTAAATTAATTCCATGGTGCTGTACATTATTATATTAATTCCATGGTGCTGTACATTATTATATTAATTCCATGGTGCTCTGTACATTATTATATTAATTCCATGGTGCTGTACATTGTTATATTAATTCCATGATGCTCTGTACATTATTATATTAATTCCATGGTGAAGTACATTATTATATTAATTCCATGGTGCTGTACATTATTATAGTAATTCCAGGGTGCTGTACATTATTATATTAATTCCATGGTGCTGTACATTATTATAGTAATTCCATGGTGCTGCACATTATTATATTAATTCCATGGTTTCTGTACATTATTATATTAATTCCATGGTGCTCTGTACATTATTATATTAATTCCATGGTGCTCTGTACATTATTATATTAATTCCATGGTGCTCTGTACATTATTATATTAATTCCATGGTGCTGTACATTGTTATATTAATTCCATGATGTTGTACATTATTATATTAATTCCATGGTGATGTGCATTATTATATTAATTCCATGGTGCTGTACATTATTATATTAATTCCATGGTGCTGTACATTATTATATTAATTCCATGGTGATGTACATTATTATATTAATTCCATGGTGCTGTATATCATTATATTAACTCCATGATGCTCTGTACATTATTATATTAACCCTTTCCTGCCGTTGGCATTTTTTTGATTTTCGTTTTTCGTTTTTGACTCCCCTCCTTCTAAACCCCATAACTTTTTTATTTCTCCGCTCCCAGAGCCATATGAGGTCTTAATTTTTGCAGGACAAATTTTTCTTCATGATGCCACCATTAATTATTCTGTATAATGTACTGGGAAGCAGGAAAAAAAATTCAGAATGGGGAGGATTTGAAGAAAAAATGCATAACTCACTGGAGAGAATTTACTAACCC
Organism: Leptodactylus fuscus; assembly: GCF_031893055.1. Taxonomy (NCBI): domain Eukaryota; kingdom Metazoa; phylum Chordata; class Amphibia; order Anura; family Leptodactylidae; genus Leptodactylus; species Leptodactylus fuscus. The sequence goes on along the minus strand of NC_134267.1, from coordinate 15,566,432 downwards.
ATCTGTGTATTATCTGGCGTAGATGGGTGTTACTATGGTGCATTTTTGTTGAAAAGTCCCTCTCACCCCTTTTTTTGCCCCCATAGTATATGACCCCGCTTTCCATGGCCCCCGCAGTATATTATATTTCTTATGGCCCTGCCACAATATATGACCCCTTAATTGCCCCCTTATGGTCCCAACCAGTAACTGACTTTCTTTTATGACTCCCACAAAGTATATGAACCCCTTTTTTTTACCCCCACCCACAGAACATGATCCCTCTATTGAAGGCCCCCACAAAATGTATGACCCCTTTTATTTCCCCCCACAGTATGACCCCTTTTTAAAGCCCACTCGCAATATATGACCCCCTTTATATAGGTGCCATATTACTCAGAAACGCAACATGGTCACGATCCTAACGCCCTTGTACAACAAGTACTATTATAACAACCAAACCTCTGCACCCGACCCTGAACCGAAAATATTACTGAAAAGAGTTTTTAAGTTTCTCCATAAATATCATTGGTGTCATATTCCATTCATCTCAGACACGGCGATGTAGGAGAAGATTGATGGCCGCCTCGCTGAATCTTACATTGGATTCATCTTCTTTAATCATTCCAGCATTCAATTAACTATTAACCACATTGACTTGATGGACAAGGGTCATATTTATTCAGTGTATTATGTTAATAGTTCTACATAAAGCTTAGATCGGACTAATGAACCAAATAATTTTATATTAAGGATATTACGTCTCACACTTGACTGGTATTTTGTTCCGTACGGTGCAGAAGGAGCGTGAATAGATTCCCGGAAGCTTCATGAAGCTGCCACTAATGTATGTCTGTGTTATTAAATATAGGAGGGGTGTTATAAATGACTGAAGCCTTGGCTTGTCCCCATCCCAAGGGTATATGTACCATAGAGGAACACTGTACTATGTCACCATCTTTGCCAATTGTAGTTCTTTGCATCCTTCAATAGACACAAGAGTCTAACACACTTGGGATTTATTCTCTAGCCTCCGCCATTCCTGATCAATCAATGCCGTTAGTTTTGGTTTACGCACTAGTGTACTTGGCACCGATTGCTCAGGTATGGTGAGGGCTAGAGGTGAAATTCTAATTTTGTTGGAATCGGTGGACTGATGACTATTAAGGTGGTAAAAGTTTCTCTATAGGTGCACTGAACAGCTCTTTTGCATATGGAATCATGTTTATTTTTTTGCTGTATTTTTGGATATTCAATATATCACTGCCTCTACAACAGTATATAAAGGGGATAGAAGTGTTTTTGGTGATGATGATGTGGGGGGCCCACTAGTATGCAATGTATATGCTATCTATACAAGTAGTGGGTGATACCTTATAGAAAATTTGGAAACCTTCCTACATCTACAGATAGAAGACTTCATCAATTTTTCTACAGGCTTTATCTCTGTATAAGTCGCCCCTTCCACCATTGTGTCTTGTGCAGAGATATGTAGAAATTTCCAGCGCCTTTCAGTAGACAATCCCTGGGAGGTTGGAGTCAATGCGGAAACTGGAGTTGTGTCTGGTTCAGAGCTGGTGGCAGTCACTCGATAGCAAAGTCCATGTGAGCGTAGTGTGCACCCCCTGCACAAACATGAATGTGGCCAAGGTCTCCGTGGACTTTCCACTTCTCAAGCTGTCACTTAGGGCCATCAATTGTTGTGACTAGAGATGAGCGAACACTAAAATGTCCGAGGTTCGAAATCCGATTCGAACAGCCGCACACTGTTCGGCTGTTCGAACGGATTTCGAACCCCATTATAGTCTATGGGGGGAAATGCTCGTTTCAAGGGTACGCAACATTCAATAAAATTATACTTACCAAGTCCACGAGTGACGGTCGGGCTGGATTCTCCTTGAAGTCTTCTCCCGGCGCAGCGCCCCCCCGGCGTCTTTCGACTGGAATTCACTCTGCCTAGGCATCGGGGCCTAGGCAGAGCCGACTGCGCATGCGCAGTCGGCTCTGCCTGGCGCGACGCCTGAGCAGAGCTGACTGCGCATGCGAGGACATGCCCGCGCATGCGCAGTCGGCTCTGCCTAGGCCAGATGCCTAGGCAGAGTGAATTCCAGCCGGAAGACGCCGCAGGGACGCTGCACGGGGAAGACTTCTAAAGGTAAGAGAAGAACCAGCGTTGATTGGCAGAATGTATAGCATTCTGCCAATCAACGCTGGTTCTGCATCGAACCTTAAACTTCGAACACCTAGTAGTGTTCGATCGAGTACGAGTATCTCGAATACCGTAGTATTCGATCAAACACCTACTCGATCGAACACTACTCGCTCATCTCTAGTTGTGACCTTTCTGTGAAGACATTTGCAACATCAAGTAAGGCACGGTACACAACAAAACCTACCAGTGTCTGTATTTGATCACATTTCACCAAGAAGCCCTTCGGACAAGCCGGGTGTTGGTGGTTCTGATCTACACCGTTGGATTGAACTAGGGTGACCATAGGCCAGGGGTCTTGTTACACCTCCTTGGCGTAAGATACTAGTTCATAGTTGGGCAAGGAGGGTGGTTAATGGAGACCCCCTAGTAGTGAGGTGTTGGTGGCCAAGTATGTAACTCCTCACTAGTAGTAAGGTCCACCTGCTCTGTGTAGACCTCCGAAACCAAGATCTTGTGTCTAGATCGATAAGAGTACGCCCATTCTGTACATGATCAAAATCTACTCTAATGATCTAATTTTTTGCATTGTATTCATGGTTTCTGGACATGCGGCTGAGAAGAGGTTAAAGAATATTAATAGAGGAACTCTGCACAGGGGCAATTCAGAAGTAATTGTATGTTGTTCATATTATGTATTAGTTGGTTCCTCGTTCGGCAAATAAAGAGGATGCAGAGAAGAGATCAAAGATTTGGAAGGCTGCTCGGCTTTGTTTGTAAAGACTCCTTAGTTCACATGCGAACAGAAGAGGTTTTCTTTAGAAAGATCTGGCAGACATTAGCATAAAACATCATGGCAATTTCCTTTGATCCATTACCTTCAGTGTCTGTACAGGAGAATGTATTGTTCCATAGAGATGTCCCTTCTCCTTTTAGATATATAATATGAGCTTTTATTGTCTTAGAATTTGCAGAATAAAAGGTTTTGATGAACGTCCAGTGACTTGCAGTTAACCAATAATGCTTAAGAACAAGTCTCAAGCTTTTCCTGGAACGGACGACGTCTTGCGGACATGGAGAGTCCTCACCTGTAACAATCACTTGCTCGAAGGGTTTGGTGGAGAACCTATTATTCATATCAATACAACTGGATGTAATGCCAAAGGACATACTGGTGCCACCAATGAGCATAGTAAACCACCCTTTAACATGATCCCTGACCTAGATTATGTGACCGCTAGGGTAACCATAGACCTTGTCATAGGTAGTTGTTGGTTGAGTATTTGGCTTGCAGCTATTCCTCTTGACCCCTCCTATACTTACATGCTCAATTTAAGCCAAGCGTAAATGTGTTATCATTAGGGTTGAGCTGATCTTGACTTTTCAGGATCGATTTTAAAATCCGATTTACGATCATTTTTCATTCGAACCCGATCTCGATCCCAATTCCGATCCCAATGCAAGTCAATGGGATTTTTTTATTAATCGGAGATCGGATTTTAAAAGCAATCCTATTCACTATACAGCATGGAATCTAACAATTGTTAGAATCCACACTAAGTAGCCAGAGGATTTTTTTTAAATTCTCTGGCTACTTAGTCCCCCCTGGTGTCCACTTACCTGCAGAGATGGCTGCTCCGGTGCCCGGTCTTCTCGTTCTTCTTCGCCTCACTGCCCCCTGCCTCCCAGATTAGGAGAGTGTGGGTGGGTTAGGAGAGTGTGGGCGGGTACTGGGAGGGGAGACGTTACGTCTCCCTGCCCTGTACCCACTCACACTCTCCTAAGCCACAAGCCCCGCCTTCTTCCTAGCTCTTTAAACACTAACCTGGGAGGCGGGGGCTGTGAGGCGAAGAAGAACGAGAACGCCGGGCACTGGAGCAGCCATCTCTGCAGGTAAGTAGCTACTAGAGATGTTAGTTTAGTCTCCCATTAGAATGAATGGAGGCAGCCAGCACGCAGGGGGTTAAGGCTGTGTGCCGGCTGCTTCCTTTCATTCCTATGGAACCGCAGCGGAGCCTTCACACTGAGTATACACTCCACTCAGAATGAGCCAAGCGTATACTCAGTGTGAAGGCTAAGCAAAGCATTGTGGGAAATAGTACCGATCTCGATTGTGTTTCAGACCCAAGAGTATAATAATCGGAGACCCGGGGGAATAAAAACATAAAAAACTACTGTTTCTTACCTGTCCCCCGGCTCCTACGCTGTCTTCTCTGCTGCTGTCCTTCTTCAATGATGTCGGACATCACATGACCCGGGACGCAGGCCGGGTTCATGTGACGTCAGAGAGGACGTCAGGAAGGAGGCCTGGCAGGATCGTGGAGAGGTAAGTAACAGTGTTTTTTATGTTTCTTACCTCTCCTGGTCCGCCGATCATTATACTCGGGGGTCTTTTCAGACCCCCGAGTATAATGATAGCAGCGGTAGCGGCTGTCCCTGGGCCCCTAATGTCCCGGGCCCTGTGGCAGCTGCCTCTGCTGCTATGGCGGTACCACTGTCCGGAGATCAACCTTCACCTCCTTACAAATATACAAAGACTACACATCCTTATGCACAAACACTGTCAAGTTTTTATTGTTGGTCTGTTTTCACACACAATAAATTACCATATTTATTCCCATATAAAGTACCATAAAAGTGTCTGGAGAAGAGGAGGCTGAATTTTAGAATCCAAGGATGCTTCGAAGCAAATGTTGACTTTGGCAAAGAATAAGTGTCAGAGGTATCGGCATAAACAATAGCGCCAAAGAGGACCCGAACACGGCAGGAAAAAGGATTGCGTTCCTACCAGGGACTTCCATAAGCTCCTTCTTAAGCTGACTTTATCAGAGTTCTTGCTGCCCATTTACAAAAAGCAGCGAGCAACAGATGTTCACCTGGCTGCTCCAGCCTCTTGAAAGGAAGATATCCATATGCCACAGGGAATGAAGCGTGATCTGATTCTTAGAAAGAAGCCTTCTTGTTTCCTGCTATTTGTCGGCTCTGAATAGAGAAGGGAAAATTGAAAGGGAAATAAAAGATAAGGTAAACAAATGAGGACATGTAAATCATGTAAGGAGCTAACGGACCGTCCTTAAGAAGCAATCAGGGGAGAAAAAGGGCCGAGCAAAGATAAAAGTGAATTTACAAGAGCCGAGACAAAAGCCGCCGAGAAGAAAGAAGGTCTTTTATGAACAATATTTCAAAATGAAATGTGCAAACATGGCCTTCCCCGCGCCGAGCCTTTTGTTTCAAGTTTAGTTCATCTGCTTTGCTTTTTTTTATGTTTCTTTTGGTGCTGGAGAACGTCTGAACATCAAACCATGGGTTAGGTGGAGGCCGGCAAGTGATGTCTTCATGTCCTAAGCCAATATTTACATCTCCTCTTCTGGCTTTTATTACTAGCGGGGCAGGACTGTAAGATTTGACGTCCGAGACTAACCAAGAGAAATCAGAACATGGATTGCCAAGCCAGATATTGGAGTCCCATACTTAAAGGGAATGTATATATATATATATATATATATATATATATATATATTTACTAAAAGGGCTAGTTCTCACGTAGTTTTTTGTTCCGGATTTTAACGCGGGAAGCTGCTTCAGAATCCGGACCAAAAATGCAGCTTCCGACAGTCACGGCTTTCTGCTCCAGATTTGGCCCAAATAAATGGGCCTAGTCCGGAGGGATTGTCTTGATGCAGGTCACTTCTTTTTTCCCATTGAATTCAATGGGGAGGCGTTTTTTTGTTGTTTGTTTTTTTAAATGTAGATTGTGAGTCCCATATAGGGATCACAATGTACCGTATATACTCGAGTATAAGCTGAACCGAATATAAGCCGAGGCCCCTAATTTTACCTCAAAAAACTGTGAAATCTTACTGACTCAAGTATAAGCCAAGGGGGGGAAATGCAGCAGCTACTGGAAAAATTCAAAAATTAAGATGGTCGGAGATTTTGGGTGCAGTAGATGCTGGGGAAGGGGAGGGGGTGTTTTGGTTGTCTGTCTGCCCCTTCTCTGAGCTTGAGGACTGGGTTTTTTTCCCCCACTTGGAACTCAGTCTGGCTGAATATAGGGTATCTGCAGTGCTCCTATTAACCCCTTCCCGATGGAACCGGAGCACTGCAGATCCCCTATATTCAGTAGACACAGGGAGACCTAATGTGTATGTGTTTCACAATCACTTTCTACTTTTGTGTCTATTCTAGGGAAAGGAGAGATTTAAAACTTTTAATTTTTTAACTTTTTTTAAAGCTTTTTTTTCCCCACAATTTTACGGGAGATTCTTTACATTGATATTGCGGCTGGTCATAGACCTCCCCCCCCCCTTAAAAAAAAAAATAAATTTTTTTTTGCTGACTCGAGTATAAGCCGAGGGGGTATTTTTCAGCACAAAATCTGTGCCGAAAAATTCGTCTTATACTCGAGTATATACGGTACTTTTTTTTTTTTTTTGCATCTGTTCCATTTTTGTATTTTTTTTGACGGTCATAGTGTCCTCTCCCTTGCATGAACAAGAACAGATGGATTTCATTGGTCATTCTTTTTTGACCCAACTCACTGATCCATTTTTAACTTACGAAAAATGGACGTCTCTATGATTTCTGGTGTTTTTGTTTTGTTTTTTTATGTAGATTGTAGGGATCACAATGTAAATTTTTTTCCTATCAGTATGTCTTTGTAGTATGGGAGGAAATCCACGCAAACACGGGGAGAACATACAAACTCCTTGCAGATGTTGTTCCTGGCGGGATTGCAACCCAGGACTCCAGCACTGCAAGGCTAACCACTGAGCCACCATGTTGCCCCTAACGGGGAGGAGTTTTTTTAAGCCAGATTTCGGGTCAAAATCCGGACCGAAAAAAACTACGTGTAAATTAGCCTAAAATAGATACTGATACAGAACTTAGTTTATTTCTAATCAAATGTAAGGGTCCATTCACATAGCAAGGATTTTGACGCTGAATCCGCCTCGAAATCAGCCTCCAAAAAAAGCCTCACCCTACAGTTCTATGTATTCCGCTAGCTTCCTTCAGGCAGATTCCGCCTGCAAAAACCAACGCAGTCAATGGGATTTTTCAATAGAGACATCAAACAAATAAAAAATAACAAAAATCATGAAAAATCTTTTTCACGTTAAAAAAACCCCCTTGATTTAAGCATGTAATTTTCTCATGACATAGTCCAGTCTTCCGTTTATACGTCCATGGGATAGCGGCATCAATACAATACCAATTTCTCTTATTTTCTTTTTTACTATTCCAAACTGTACATGTTCTAGAAAAAGTTTCGGTATCACTTTGGGCCGCCACGTCTATTATTATAATACAGTCCTATGAAAAAGTTTGGGCACCCCTATTAATCTTAATCCTTTTTAGTTCTAAATATTTTGGTGTTTGCAACAGCCATTTCAGTTTGATATATCTAATAACTGATGGACACAGTAATATTTCAGGATTGAAATGAGGTTTATTGTACTAACAGAAAATGTGCAATATGCATTAAACCAAAATTTGACCGGTGCAAAAGTATGGGCACCTCAACAGAAAAGTGACATTAATATTTAGTACATCCTCCTTTTGCAAAGATAACAGCCTCTAGTCGCTTCCTGTAGCTTTTAATCAGTTCCTGGATCCTGGATGAAGGTATTTTGGACAAACAATTCAAGTTCAGTTAAGTTAGATGGTCGCCGAGCATGGACAGCCCGCTTCCAATCATCCCACAGATGTTCAATGATATTCAGGTCTGGGGACTGGGATGGCCATTCCAGAACATTGTAATTGTTCCTCTGCATGAATGCCTGAGGATTTGGAGCGGTGTTTTGGATCATTGTCTTGCTGAAATATCCATCCCCGGCGTAACTTCAACTTCGTCACTGATTCTTGAACATTATTCTCAAGAATCTGCTGATACTGAGTGGAATCCATGCGACCCTCAACTTTAACAAGATTCCCGGTGCCGGCATTGGCCACACAGCCCCAAAGCATGATGGAACCTCCACCAAATTTTACAGTGGGTAGCATGTGTTTTTCTTGGAATGCTGTTTCTTTTTGGACGCCATGCATAACGCCTTTTTTTTATAACCAAACAACTCAATTTTTGTTTCCAAAATGAAGCTGCCTTGTCCAAATGTGCTTTTTCATACCTCAGGCAACTCTATTTGTGGCGTACGTGCAGAAATGGCTTCTTTCTCATCACTCTCCCATACAGCTTCTATTTGTGCAAAGTGCGCTGTATAGTTGACCGATGCACAGTGACACCATCTGCAGCAAGATGATGCTGCAGCTCTTTGGAGGTGGTCTGTGGATTGTCCTTGACTGTTCTCACCATTCTTCTTCTCTGCCTTTCTGATATTTTTCTTGGCCTGCCACTTCTGGGCTTAACAAGAACTGTCCCTGTGGTCTTCCATTTCCTTACTATGTTCCTCACAGTGGAAACTGACAGGTTAAATCTCTGAGACAACGTTTTGTATCCTTCCCCTGAACAACTATGTTGAACAATCTTTGTTTTCAGATCATTTGAGAGCGGGCTGTCCATGTTCGGCGACCATCAAACTTAACTGAACTTGAATTGTTTTGTAGAAAGAAATGGTCCAAAATACCTTCATCCAGGATCCAGGAACTGATTAAAAGCTACAGGAAGCGACTAGAGGCTGTTATCTTTGCAAAAGGAGGATGTACTAAATATTAATGTCACTTTTCTGTTGAGGTGCCCACATTTTTGCACCGGTCAAATTTTGGTTTAATGCATATTGCGCATTTTCTGTTAGTACAATAAACCTCATTTCAATCCTGAAATATTACTGTGTCCATCAGTTATTAGATATATCAAACTGAAATGGCTGTTGCAAACACCAAAATATTTAGAACTAAAAATGATTAAGATTAATAGGGGTGCCCAAACTTTTTCATAGGACTGTATCTCATAGTACAAAGTCATGTAAATCTCAGTTCTTTAGTAAATCCCACTGTTGGAAATTAATTCTTGTGTTGCCGGATAACAAATCAATTCTATTTTCTATCTTTATGTTGCTGTAACATGGAAGCATATGGCCCAAAAAAAAAAAAAAAAAAAAACTTGTGACAATACTAACAATTTATGTGCTGGGAAGAAAGACAAACAATCTGCAAGGAAGGATTATTTATATGACCTTGCCCGTAATATATGAGGCTCTTGCACCATCTCGGCACTTGGATTAATAGCCATTGCTTTGCTTTATCTCTACAAATAAAGCCTACGAGCTGGCTCGCTGCCCAAGAAGAGGAAAGTTACTCTCCTGCCCATGGTGTGCTGATGAGTGAATCCTTCTTGGAAGGACTTCCGTAATCCAGCCATTGAGTAGAGAAACTTGGGGCACCTTGCCAAGGTGAGAAACTTCTAAGGTTGTCATAGTGAAGAGTCAGACATACCGCCAAGGTGAAGGATTCGCCAGTCTGTACTTCAAGAAGAAACACAATGGGGGCGACTTCCTAGGGTTTCAGACCAATGTACTGTAGTTTGTTATTGCAAGGAAGAGCTGAAAGAAAGCTAAAATTTGTACTCAAATAATTTTTGGTTGCCTGGAAATGAATTCCCCAATTACAAAAGATAACATGTCTGTGTTTTGGTATCTATAATGTATTATACATAATGGGAAGAAAATCAAATCCTAAAATAATTTAAAGGGATCCTATCTTTTTCGAAACACTTCAGAATAGCCTTAAGAAAGGCTATTCTTCTCCTACCTTTCGTTGTCTTCTCTGCTCCGCCGTTCACTTGAAATTCCGTTTTTTCTCAGTATATAAATGAGTTCTCTCGCAGCATTGGGGGGGCGGTCCTCAGCACTCAAACAGCACTGGGGGCGGTCCCAATGCTGTGAGAGAACTCTCCAGCACCGCCTCCATCTTCTTCTGAAACGAGGTATTCACCGTGTCTTCTTCTGGTGGTGTCTACTAACTTCTAGGCCTCGGGCCTAGGGCAAGCTGACTGTGCATGCTCACGGCCACAAGAAAAATGGCCACTTAGGCTGCCTTCACACAGAGTAACGCCGGCTTTACGAGCGCTCCCATTGAAGTGAATGGGGAGTGTTCAGGAGCCTTCCGCAGCGCTTGCATGTACGGCTGTGAATGAGGATTTTTACAAGCTCGGCGTTACTCCGTGTGAAGTATTGTAAGCGGCCATTTTCTCGTGGCCGGTGGGCATGCGCAGTCGGCTTGCCCTAGGCCTGAGGCCTAGAAGTTAGAAGACACCGCCAGAAGAAGATGTAGTGAAGACCTCGTTCCAAAAGAAGATGGAGGCGGCGCTGGAGAGTAAATTTCACGATCGCAATCAGAATTACAATCCCGATCTCAAGATCTCAAGGTTATCAAAATATTGGCTCAACCCTAAAAGTGACTTTGCCCATAGAGAAGTATTGACTAGGGTTGAGTGATCGAGATCGGAAAAGATCGGATTCCGATCAGCGACCGAGCAATTTTCATGATCGGGATCGGCTGGAAAATTATCGGAAATCAGATTTTAAAATCGATCCTGAAATCTCAAGTACGGCTCAACCCTACTCAGATCCGATTTAGCCAAAGTAGCGATGAGCGTACCGGAGTATACTTTGGTAGACCAAGGCTCCAACACAATAATGGCCACCTAGTACAACAAGGTCTCAAAAGTCTAGCAGAAGACAACCCTATTTGTCTGTGATAAGTGTAGTCATGTCTGAAAGAACCGCACAACAACTCGTATACCGGAACCAAACTTTTCTGGACTGGATTGTCGGATGAAGAACCAAGTTTGGCATACAAAATGTTGCAACACTTCACAATGACAATCTCAATTTATGTGAGCGCAACACTTCCATGTACACTCACAGGCCACCAGTGTTTCTTAACACAGCAAGCTGCCTTCTGGGATAGTATGGACCATGGAATATCATGTGGTTGGACCAACAAATTCCCAAAATAAAGAACGACTCCCCATTTTTATGAATATACAAATTAACAACAAGGAGATTATCACTGTTCCAAAGAGGTAGCCGTCCATGCTATGGTTGCTCCAAAGAGGTAGACGTCCATGCTATGGTTGCTCCAAAGAGGTAGACGTCCATGCCATGGTTGCTCCAAAGAGCTCATTTGCATATTGACACAAACAGCAATATTTTGTCAACAAATGGGAGAACACAATGTAATTCAGTGACCTAAAACTATCTAGCTTGAGTTCTGGATTATGCCTGAGTTAGAAATGGACATGTGCGTGTTCTATATGGATGGATGGTGGGTCCTTATAAGCATGTCCTTTGATGGCCACAAGGAACCCAAGTCACACCCCTTTAAAAGGCAAAAATCAATGTATCAAAAACTGTCTCATCTGCTTGATAAATATGGAACAAGTCACCTGCAGCAACTTCCAGGACCCTTTTACTCCGGTTTTACAGCTGCCATGCATTGCTAATGTCTTCTTGCCGGAGGGATTCTTTAAACAAGATGGAATTTATGTCACCTCTAAACTACACGAAAAACATGGATTCTCGTCGTTCCATCGAAAGTAAAATGAAAACATTTAACAAGTAAAGCAGACAGGACATAAGGGGGGCGGCAGCTGTTCACCAGCTGAACAGCGAGATCGCACCATCTACGGATGATAAAAGCCACGTTTAGGCAGGAGAATGATACGGCAGGTTTCCCAAACACAGGGAGTTTCTGTTTCTATTGCTACCTTCACGATGACATGGCGTTATGGAATTATTTGCTGTAAAATATTAATATCTGTTGTCACTCATTATATATTTAGGTCCAGCTGTGCGCCGCCGCTCGGCAGCCGTCTGAGCCATTACCGCCATAATGAGGGGTTTTAGCAATTTACGTATAGGTAATAATAAGGAGCTGATATACTAGTATGGCTGATAAGTGCGGGCGTCAGTCGTTGGCAGGCATAGACTATAGCCTGTAGCTAGGAACCAGCATAGAACATGTCCTATACATTTCATATAAGCAGGTGTATCATTGGTTAATATCTTCCTGATGGAGCACAACTATTTTGCATACTTTTTTCCCATGGATCATTGCCGATAATTCTCAAGACACCAGCTAGGTCTCTCCAATGAAAACCAGTATCCCGCCAAAGCTAAGGAGGGTTATTGAAAAGTTATAAGAGTCTGTTTTACTTGCTATGGGTGTTTTTAGATGCTGGATCTAGGGGTTCGGGTTGGCTCCAACCCCGGGACATATTATTAGAACGTACATCCACACCCTGACCTCTCCACCTTCTGTTCTCACCACTAGTTATCTGCACTATGGGATGGCTTTACTATGGTCGGCCAGCTATTGTAGCTACTATGAGTGGAGAGGGGAGGCAAAGCAATCCAGGACCTTTGTGCTGGTTCCAATCTTGTGAAACCAGTCCAGAACTCCTTGGTCCAACAACTGAAATCTGATTGACCAAGTAATAGACTCCCTGGACAACACTTTTAGGGTATACACTGACTACCAATAAGTATTTGGACACCCATGCAAATGAAGATATCTGCGGTCGTGATGTATGTCACGCCTTCCGCCGTGAATTAGTCGCATGCAAGATGCAATTACTCAAAATCGACAGTGGCCTACGTGATTATGAAGTGGAAGGTGAATGGTGATTGTCGGAATGTGCCCCGAGTCGGCAGACCTCCGAAACTGGGAGATAGAGACCGACAAGTGCTGGCCAGAGAAACCGCACCCAACCGATGGCTCACATACACCAGGAGTGTCACCAGGCATCCGGGAGTATTGTGTCCATCAATCCCATCCGTAAGGAAGTGTCTGCTGGGGTCTAAAAACTATTGGATAGGAAGGAATGGTGTTTTTCTATTCTACCGCAGGGGTCCAAATACTTATTGGAAGACAGTGTATACACATGGATGAATTTGAGTTGGATTCTGCCTGAAAATCAGCTCCAAATTCAAAGTAGTCACCTTTTGCTTTGATTCCTGCTTTGCACATTCTTGGCATTCTCTTGATGAGCTTCATGAAATGGTCACCTTCAATGGTCACCTTTATGAAATAGTCACCTGAAATGGTTTTCACTACACAGGTGTGCCCTGTCAGGTTTAATAAGTGGGATTTCTTGCCTTATAAATGGGGTTGGGACCATCAGTTGTGTTGTGCAGAAGTCAGGTGGATACACAGCTGATAGCCCTACTGAATAGACTGTTAGAATTTGTATTATGGCAAGAAAAAGCAGCTAAGTAAAGAAAAACGAGTGGCCATCATTGCTTTAAGTAATGAAGGTCAGTCGGTCCGAAAAATTGGGAAAACTTTGAGAGTGTCCCCAAGTACAGTTGCAAAAACCATCAAGTTTGGTCTGATGAGTCCAAATTTGAGATATTTGGTTCCAACCACCGTGTCTTTGTGCGACGCAGAAAAGGTGAATGGCTGGACTCTACATGCCTGGTTCCCACCGTGAAGCATGGAGGAGGAGGTGTGATGGGGGGGGGGGGGCTTTGCTGGTGACACTGTTGGGGATTTATTCAAAATTGAAGGCATACTGAACCAGCATGGCTACCACAGCATCTTGCAGCGGCATGCTATTCCATCCAGTTTGCGTTTAGTTGGACCATCATTTATTTTTCAACAGGACAATGACCCCAAACACCTCCAGGCTGTGTAAGGACTATCTGACCAAGAAGGAGAGTGATGGGATGCTACGCCAGATGACCTCGCCTCCACAGTCACCAGGCCTGAACCCAATCAAGATGGTTTGGGGTGAGCTGGACCGCAGAGTATAGGCAGAAGGGCCACCAAGTGCTAAGTATCTCTTGGAACTCCTTCAAGACTGTTGGAAGACCATTCCCGGTGACTACCTCCTGAAGCTCATCAAGAGAATGCCAAGAGTGTGCAAAGCACGAATCAAAGCAAAAGGTGGCTACTTTGAAGAACTGAGAATATAAGACAGATTTTCAGTTGTGGTCACACTTCTTTGTTAAGTCTATAATTCCACATGTGTTACTTCATAGTTTTGATGCCTTCAGTGTGAAGCTACAATTGTCAAAGTCATGAAAATACAGAAAACTCTTTGAATGAGAAGGTGCGTCCAAACGTTTGGTCTGTACTGTATATAGTAACATAGTAGATGAGGTTGGATAAAGACGCAGGTCCGTCAAGTCCAACCCATAATCCTACAGTTAGTAGGCTTATCCCAATTGCTCCATGTCAGGGGAAAAAATTCCATCCTAACTCCGCATCCGGCAATAAGTTTCACATGAGTAGATGTCCTACCATGACCTGTTTATAGTCACAGTAGACCATTCCTTTAAGATCTATGTTCGGGGTTCTGATGTGACATGTCAGCATTAGAGAGGATCTCACATAGACTGCATATGCTGCTTTATTCGGTAAAGGCGGTTTAAAGATTACATCTATGGAGGCTCATTATTATAGCGGCTCATACGATTGCAGGACGGATTGCTAGTGCTTTATACACAACATCTGTGTGAAAGAATCTACTCAAATCCAGCGGTGGCTTCCAGATATTCCTGGAGAATTGTTCTTGGGATTATTTTAATGGATTATTCGTACAGAAATAATAAATATTTCTGATGCTTAAGACTATTACATGTCGCTGCGGCGCTGGCTGGTTCATTTCTCAAAAGGTCAAGATCTGATCATCAGGTCCAGATGGAGGCGAAGATTACTTGTCCTGTATGGAAATCTTAAGGTTTAGATTGTTAAGTGTAATATAATTTATATCAAATAGATTGCATATATGTGAGATAGATAGATAGATAGATAGATAGATAGATAGATAGATAGATAGATAGGAGATAGATAGATAGATAGATAGATAGATAGATAGATAAGAGATAGATAGATAGATAGATAGATAGATAGATATGAGATAGATAGATAGATAGATAGATAGATAGATAGATATGAGATAGATAGATAGATAGATAGATAGATAGATAGATAGGAGATAGATAGATAGATAGATAGGAGATGATAGATAGATAGATAGATAGATAGATAGATAGATAGATAGATAGATAGGAGATAGATAGATATGAGATAGATAGATAGATAGATAGATAGATAGGAGATAGATAGATAGATAGATAGATAGATAGATAGATAGATAGATGAGAGATAGATAGATAGATAGATAGATAGATAGATAGGATATAGATAGATAGATAGATAGATAGATCAATAGATAGATAGATAGATAGATAGATGATAGATAGATAGATAGATAGATAGATAGATAGATAGGAGATAGATAGAAGAATAGATAGATAGATAGATAGATAGATAGATAGATAGATAGGAGATAGATAGATAGATAGATAGATAGATAGATAGATAGATAGGAGATAGATGATAGATAGATAGATAGATAGATAGATAGATAGATAGAAGATAGATAGATAGATGATAGATAGATAGATAGATATTAGATAGATAGATAGATAGATAGATAGATAGATAGATAGATAGAAGATAGATAGATAGATAGATAGGAGATAGATAGATAGATAGATAGATAGATAGATAGGAGATAGATAGATAGATAGATAGATAGATAGATAGAAGATAGATCAATAGATAGATAGATAGATAGATGATAGATAGATAGATAGATAGATAGATAGGAGATAGATAGATAGATAGATAGATAGATAGATAGATAGATAGGAGATAGATAGATAGATAGATAGATAGATAGATAGATAGGAGATAGATAGATGATAGATAGATAGATAGATAGATAGATAGATAGATAGATAGATAGGAGATAGATAGATGATAGATAGATAGATAGATAGATAGATAGATAGGAGATAGATAGATAGATAGATAGATAGGAGATAGATAGATAGATAGATAGATAGATAGATAGATAGGAGATAGATAGATAGATAGATAGATAGATAGATATAGATGGAGAGATAGAAAGATAGATAGAAAGATGAAAATAAGATAGATGATAGAAAGATAGAGAGAAAGATGATATAATGATGATAGATAGATAGATAGATAGATAGATAGATAGATAGATAGATAGATAGATAGATAGAAAAATGATAGATAGAAATATAGAAGGATGATAGATACATAGATGGATAGATAGATAGATAGATAATAGATAGAAAGATCGATAGATAGATAGATAGATAGATAGATAGATAGATAGACAGATAGACAGACACGTGCCACATTACGTGCCAAAAGACATCGTGTGAACCCGGCCTAAATATTTTTATAAGACAAGACTAAATGCTGCAATTTTCACTTAAGCCACTAAACCTAATAATAGACTGACAGGCAAGATGGCAGCCCCCATAATCATGTAAAAAGTTTGAATAAATTTTAAAAAAATTGGCAACAAATTCCTTTTACTAGGGTTGTACAGATTAGCGAAAAAAAAAAAAACAAGTTTTTTATGGTATTGCAACTTAGCCCTATTCATTTCAATTGGTTATTTCTCCTACAGCGCCACCACAGGAGAAACAAAGCATAGAATTCAACGAGTTGTCATTACACATTGGGTCATCCATGCTTCTCACTTCATATCATAGGTGTGGAACGGCTCTATTAACTCTTTCCTACCAGGATAGTGAAAATGAATTTTCTTCCCCTTTAGTCCGGGTGATTTTTGTCCGAGTTTCATGTTTTAAATATTTTTTTTATATATTTTGTTACGTTTAAGTTGCCGTGAAAAAAACGGTTAATGAAATATTTGCTTAGAAGTCTGTTCTGGGCCCGGCTGATAACCTATCTGTGTTTGAGTTCGGCTTCCCATATTCTAAATACTCATCTTCTGTCTGTTTAGCTTATTGATTAGTTTGGCAGAGAAAGCAGCCTTGTCATCAATGACCAAGGTCAAACCAAACAGAGAGGGACAGGAGATTAAAAAAGGGGGGGAGAAGGGGGTGCGGTACAGTAATGATGAGAGTACGGGGTGCCGGGGAAGGGGGGGGATGATAAAAAGACCCCCCCAAAATAAAAATGAAAAAATAGGAAACCTTGAGCCATCGTCATCTGTCAGGTTTTCCCAAAAATTTACAGTATTTACGGGATGATATTCAATATGGCCGTCGCTCAACGGAGTTGTTGTCCAGCTTTCCTATGTGCCAATCTGCTCCGGCGTGGGATGTTTTTGCGTAGATTTTTCTGTATATAGTGAGACAATTTCGGGGTACGTTACGTTGCACATGTTATGGACCCGAGAATCAGATGATCAGACCTTCTAGATCATCGGATTTTGCATTGAAGGGAACTTGTCGCCAACTTTCTTTTAATTCATTAAAACCAGTGAAATTTGTAAAATTTTTGGATCTATTTTTATTTTCTATTATTTGTCGATTTTTTAATTCTATTTTAAGCTTCTCCTCTGCTCAGTTAACAGCATTTAGTGAATTGCTTTACAGCACAGTCTTGGCCGTAGGCGGCAATGGTCTGGAGCCGACTCATTGAGGTCTATGGGAGGAGATAAGCTGTGACATCATCGATTGTCAGTAGTGATGTAATGGCGGCTCAGTGGTGTTATCTTCTTTAGACTTTGGCCCTCCAGAAGTTCTGTTATTATACTTTGGGACCTCCACTTATACATTGGAAAATACAGATCAAATCTGGTTAGATCCGAATTGGTTTACTCATCCCAATTATCTATAGAGATGTTATTTTCCATTGTAATCTTGTCTGTGATGTTTAGGTTAGGTGACTGCTACCCCTACAGAATTGGGAAATGTTGGTCTATTATTAGGCTTAGTAGTCAGAGTGAAATTGCAGGATACAATGACATGGATTGTAACTTCATTTTAAAATATACTTCACATTCTGATGACAAATTCACTTTATTGCAATATTTTTTACATTTATTTTAAATCCCATTACTCACGCAATGCAATGAAATACTCCACAACCCCCAATAAGGAATTCCAAAATTGCAACTCTAGTCATGCCTTGTATAGCGGCTTACACAACAGTATTCATTTCCATATGTACTTTGTGATGTTCTAGAAATATATTAAGGGCCAAACAGTCCTGAACATTGCACATTACAAAATTGCTTCGAAACATCTCCTGCCCATGTGACCAAAAAACATTTGCGTTTTAGGACTTTGCCCTAATTCCTGTTTTGTCTGGATGGTGAGACCTTTGACCCTGTGATGTCATTCAACACTGGAAAATGCAATCAAGTATCACTTCCCCGAGACAGAAATATCTATGGAAAAAAGCAAAAAGCTGTATAGGCGTCTACGTGACATCAGTATAAATAACATCTATTAATACAATGTCAATAGATAGATATGAGATGGATAAAAAGATAGATAGATAGATAGATAGATAGATAGATAGATAGATGATAGATAGATAGGAGATAGATAGATAGATAGATAGATAGATAGATAGATAGATAGATAGATAGATAGGAGATAGATAGATTCTGTCCAGGATTTCCAGTGAGAAAAAATGCAAACATAATTTTTATTTAATATTCCATTTTCAATGCTTGAACATGTCTTGGCCAGATCCTTGAAGTCTAATAGTGCAGAACTATAGTCTTTGGAGCCTAGTGTTGTAGCACTATAGTCCCTGCTATCTAGTGTTGTATACTATCGTCTCTGGTGTCTAGTGCTGCTGCATCATAATGCCTGGTTTCTAATTTATAGCACTAACAGTGCAGCATCATAGTTCCTGATGTCTAGAGTGGTAGCATTATAGTCTCTGCTGTCTAGTGGTGCAGTATGACAGTCCCTGGTGTCTAGTCTGGCAGTATTATAGCCCCTAGTTTCCAGTGTTGTAGCACTTTGGCCTTGATGTCTAGTGTTGTAGCATTATAGTCCCTGGTGCCTAGTGGTGTAACATCATAGTCCCAGGTATCTAGTGTGTCAGCAATATAGCCCCTAGTTTTCAGAGTTTTAGCGCTATAGTCCCTGTTGTCTAGCGCTGTACCACTATATCGCTGCTGTCTAGTGTTGTAGCACTATAGTCCCTGGTGTTTAGTGTTATAGCACTATAGCCCCTGGTGTCTAGTGTTGTAGCACTATAGTCCCTGGTGTTTAGTGTTGTACCACTATATCCCTGCTGCCTAGTGTTGTAGCACTATAGTCCCTGGTGTCTAGTGTTGCAGCACTGTAGTCCCTGGTGTCTAGTGTTGTTGCACTATAGTGCCTGGTGTCTAGTGTTGTAATACTATAGTCCCTGGTGTAAAGTGTTGCAGCACTATAGTCCCTGGTGTTTAGTGTTGCAGCACTATAGTCCCTGGTGTCTAGCGCTATAGCACTATAGTCCCTGGCACAGCATCCTATATCATCATAGTATCTAGCGGTTGATTATAGAACATCATTACTTATCTTCCTTATATGTGACTTAGTTCATTGCTTTATCTTTCTTTTTCATCCTTTCCTCTTCTGTGCTTTTCTATCAGCGGATATTAGATGTGTTGTCGGTCCCCGCCTATGACAATGGCTGTGCGCCGCTCTATAGCCCCATTATTAGATTATTTCGGAGGTCGGGCAGGCACTTTAGCGTCATGTGCTCATAACTGCCTATTAATTATCAGCAGCACTTCAGATAACGGAGCTCTCGTAGCCAACACTTATTATGATCTGAACCTTCTTGTTAATGTGTTAACCATCAGCTAATATTGATCAGACCGCGCAATATCTTAAACTGTCATGTCAATTGATCACGGGCAGTTCAGTGCGGCCTGTAATTGGGTTAGTGAGCCTAAAGTCATTAGCAGCCAGAGAAGCCATTCTTGACACGAATAACAAGAGGTGACTTCTCTCCGAGCTTGGCCATATGAGACAGAAGGGAAGAGCTGGAGGGAAACGATTAGAGGTGACCTTGCTCTATCGAGCAGGCAAATTGTTCTGGATCAGCGGTCAAGGATGGATCAAAGAGAATCTAGCGGCGTTGTCATGCTCCTGGTTACCTCAATCAAAGATGCAAACCACTACTGCCGTCAATCACTGCGGGCGGGATGATGGGAGATGTACATATATACAGGCTCTAACAGATTCGCTACGAGATGTCATGTTAGGGGCTTCCAGTTTTGTGCAGATAATTCTTATTCTCCTTGCAATAGAAAGTTCTACAACTTTCTAATATACTTTATGCGTAAGATGTTTAGTATTTGCAAAATATCTTCCGATCAGAGAGAATAACCCTTCACAAAGCTGGTCCTGATCTCATCTGAGAAGTGGAGACAATTGTATCCAGCCTAGACAATGCTCTGTGAGCTAAAAACAGCAGCAGCAGCTATAAAGGTGTAACTTAAACATTCTGGACCCCAATGGAAAAAAATGCAATACATACAGAAACCCAGCTATGATACTGGTGTCCAGGTAGTTATTACTATCTCTGCACCACATGGAACTACGCCCAAGCAACTGCACTGATCTATATAGTTGTTGGCTACAGCATATCAGTCAGGAGCCCACAGAGCACTGGATAGAATTAGATCCAGACTATAGAGCAGGACAAGCTATGTACAGGGTCACTGTATAATCAAGAGTAACAGCAAACAGGGATATTCAAAAACAATTGATACATAAAGTACAACCCCAATTCCCAAAAAGTTGGGACTGTGGGGGGAATTTATTAAACTCTGTTATCCTTTGGGGAACTTTATTAAGACTGGTATAAAAAAGATAATATTCATAAATCTGCCCCACTTTGTAAAATATAAAGAAAGCAAGAATGCAATAGTTTGGAAATATCATCCAGCAACAATTTAGTCACAACAGAACATAGAACAAACTTCAGAAGGTGAAAGTTACACAATAGAACATAGAACACATAGCAGAAGGTGAAAGTTGTACAATTGAGCATAGGACACGTATTGGAAAGGGAAAGTTACACAATAGAACATAGAACACATATCAGAAGGTGAAAGTTACACAGTAGAACATAGAAAACATATCAGAAGGTGAAAGTTATACAATAGAACATAGAACACATATCAGAAGGTGAAAGTTACACAATAGAACATAGATCACATATCAGAAGGTGAAAGTTATACAGTAGAACATAGAAAACATATCAGAAGGTGAAAGTTATACAATAGAACATAGGACACATAACAGAAGGTGAAAGTTACACAATAGAACAGAGAACACACATATCAGAAGGTGAAAGTTATACAATAGAACATAGGACACGTATCAGAAGGTGAAAGTTACACAATAGAACACTTCAGAAAGGGTTATGCAATTGCTGGAAAAGTATGTGGTGAGGGTCGATAGTCAGTTAAATTGTATGACTGTGTATAAAAAGACAGAGGCTGAGTCTCTCAGAAGCAAAGATGATCAGAGATTCACCAATTTGTGAGAAAAAGTATGTTAAAAAATTGTAGAATGATTTCTTAAAAATGGCAAAGACTTTGAATATCCCACTGTCTATAGTGTATAATATCTTTAGACTCATAGAATCTGGAGAAATACATGCGACAAGGCCAGCGGTCATTATTGGAAGCTCACAATCTGCGGGCCCTCATGGCACTGCGTTAAAGCCAGCATAAATTTGTAGCATAAATCATTACATGGGCTTAGAAATATTTCCAGAAATCATTGTTTCTGGAAATCATTCTATGAACATAATTTGAAATCCACAAATGCAAGTTAAAGCTGTATCATGCCAGAAAGAAGCCACATATCAGCAAAAACTAAAAACAGTCCCGAATTCACTTAAAATGGAGGCAAAAAAAGGAAACTGTTCTGTGGTCACATAAATCAAACTGTGAGATTCCTAATGGAAACCATGGACCTCGTGTCCTGCAGACTCAAGAGGAGAGGGCCATCCAACTTATCAGCGTCTGCATCTTTGGTGATATGGGGTGGAATTATTGCCTATGGAATGGACAGGTTACAAATTTTGGAAGGCTCTATCAATGCAGTAGGAAATAGAGGTTACGTATGTTCCCATCCAGACGATGTCTCTTTCAGTAAAGACCTTGCGTCCCAACAATGCTAAGCCACATACTGCACCCTCACAACAGCATGGCTTCACAGAAGAAGAGTCCAGGCGCCGAACAGGCTGCCTAAGTATCTAAGTACTGGGTCCCACCATCAGGGGCCCAGAGGAGCTGCTCATAGAACACGGCTACAAACCAGTTATTGTCTACACTTGATAAAGGCGTAGCCCGAAACGCGTGGTGTACATTGTCAATAAAGTTCTGAAAGATTCTACACCATCCGGTCCCTGTGAAACTGTGCGCACTTCATCCAAATTCCTTCCTTACCCATGGATCTTGTACCTTGTTGGTCTATGGTGTAATTAATTACACATCTCCAATATTAATATAAGGATGAAGTTGCAGCCTCCGGAATACCGGGATAACGTTACGCTTTATTGGTGTTGTGAAGATTCACAGCATCATGAGGTAAGAGGCTTCCTAGGAAATATTACCCTATCCATTTGCCTTTAAATTACTACACTATATTACCACTCGGTGTCTCTCCCCTTTTTTTACTAACCTCAGATAGGGAGGTTTTGAGCAATGAGGGTGTTACTGTTCCTCCAAAGAAGTAATTGACAACACTCCTGAAAAAGAGCAAAAGAGTTAATTTGCATATTGACAAAAACAGTGAAATATCAGCAACGGAGGCAGCGATTCACAACGGGAAACTATTGTAGGATTCAGGTGACCCTAAATTATCTATCTGCAGGGCTGGGGTGATATGCTGGTTCTGGTGACTGTAACCTATCTATCTGCAGGGCTGGGGTGATATGCTGGGTCTGGTGACAGTAACCTATCTATCTGCAGGGCTGGGGTGATATACTGGTTCTGGTGACAGTAACTTATCTATCTGCAGGGCTGGGGTGATATGCTGGTTCTGGTGACAGTAACCTATCTGCAGGACTGGGGTGATATGCTGGTACTGGTGACAGTAACCTATCTATCTGCAGGGCTGGGGTGATATGCTGGTTCTGGTGACAGTAACCTATCTATCTGCAGGGCTGGGGTGATATGCTGGGTCTGGTGACACTAACCTATCTATCTGCAGGGCTGGGGTGATATGCTGGGTCTGGTGACACTAACCTATCTATCTGCAGGGCTGGGGTGATATGCTGGGTCTGGTGACAGTAACCTATCTATCTGCAGGGCTGGGGTGATATGCTGGTTCTGGTGACAGTAACCTATCTGCAGGGCTGGGGTGATATGCGGGGTCTGGAGACACTAACCTATCTATCTGCAGGGCTGGGGTGATATGCTGGGTCTGGTGACAGTAACCTATCTATCTGCAGGGCTGGGGTGATATGCTGGGTCTGGTGACAGTAACCTATCTATCTGCAGGGCTGGGGTGATATGCTGGTTCTGGTGACTATAACCTATCTATCTGCAGGGCTGGGGTGATATGCTGGTTCTGGTGACAGTAACCTATCTATCTGCAGGGCTGGGGTGATATGCTGGGTCTGGTGACACTAACCTATCTATCTGCAGGGCTGGGGTGATATGCTGGTTCTGAAGTAGAGAAACATAAACCAGTTTGTAGTGACTTGGGTTTGTTGCAAATTTTCCAAAATGGACAAAATCAAAATCTTTGGAGCTTACAACCCACTAATACCCCAAACTTGATTGTTGTACTCTTGGATCTCTTTGGGGCCACTCAAGGGGTTCAACCTAAGAATGCAATACCCTAACAGTATACTATAACATTCTAGGGTCAGAGGACTTCTTTAACAGAATTAAGCTGGGACTTCTTAGAATTCCATTGTAATTAATGATTCCGTAGTGGAGATACATCATTAGCAAAAAATACAAACCTGATAGAATTTTGGCCGCAATTTGTGAACGACTTTTATAGAAAGTACAAAGTGAGTCATGTATAACTGTGAGTTATGTCAGAGATTCTTATTTTTATTGATTGTGACTCATGTCGGTGATTTTTTTGGTGTCTAATTCTACAATCAGGACTATTCGCAGCCAAATCACATCCTATAATAGTTGTGTGAACAGTAAGTCATATTTTGTGAGTTGTGGTACTTGAAAATAACGCCATCAAAGCCGCCATGTGTCCCGTAGTCCCGTAGACTGGCAATTCAAGACAACATAGATCAGTGGTGGATAGACGGATAGATAGACAGACAGATAGATAGATAGATAGATAGATAGATAGATAGATAGATAGATAGATAGATAGAGATAGATGATAGATAGATGATAGATAAATAGATAGATAGATAGATAGATAGATAGATAGATAGATAGATAGGAGATAGATAGATAGATATGATAGATAGATAAATAGATAGATAGATAGATAGATAGATAGATAGATGATAGATAGATAGATAGATAGATAGATAGATGATAGATAGATAGATAGATAGATAGATAGATGATAGATAGATAGATAGATAGATAGATAGATAGATAGATAGATAGATAGAGATAGATGATAGATAGATAGATGATAGATAAATAGATAGATAGATAGATAGATAGATAGATAGATAGATAGATAGATAGATAGATAGATAGGAGATAGATAGATAGATATGATAGATAGATAAATAGATAGATAGATAGATAGATAGATAGATAGATAGATAGATAGATGATAGATAGATAGATAGATAGATAGATAGATAGATAGATAGATAGATAGATGTGAGAGAGATATAGCTAAATTGAAACAGACAGAACATATATTAATGGAGAGAAAGATATTTAGATAGATACCATTGTATACAGACAATTCCAATTTCTAGTCAATAATCTATATTCTCTATACATTTTGGGGACACTTTATCTGGCTATCACTTCCACATACAGCTGCTCTTCGGTGACTACTCAGGGAAGAATTTTTTTTAGGAGCAGAATAATTTTTCAGAACAATTTGTCAGTGCTTCAGAATAATGTGCTAAGTACAATGCTTGATCTCTAATATGGGAGCAGATGGAAATGAAATAAAAGCAGGCCTGCCTCATCACAGGGACCTTAAGATGTATTATTACTCCGGCATTTATTTGGCTTTCTTTTGATTAGTTGCCGCCGTTTCCCGTCTCTTCTGGACGTTATGACAGCAGTCTGGTTTGCAGATAGGGAATTATTTTTTCTCTAATCGTAATGTACTTTTAGGAGACTACAATTTCCTGGAAATTAAATCAACAATAGTAATCAGGAGTCCCCTAGTGGCCGCGGCCTCACTGGAAGTGTGCTCAATCCGAAACCTCCCGAGCTTTAGGAAATCATGTAAAGTCAACAGACAGAGGATGTCACAGGCTGGAACTTCTAGATAGGCTAAGAGCATGAAGATGGCAAGCAGAAACTTCTACAGCATTGTCTTAAGGTGTCCGCGGACCTCAGATAAGGTTGGTCCGAAATGTACATGCTAATACAAGAAGGGATATGTGGTAGCCATGTACATTACATATTATAGGTAGGTTTTGTTGAAATACACTCAACCGTCTAAAAGAAAATACTAAAAAAAACTACCTAAAAAGTACAAAATGAACTAAGTAATGTTCCAAGAGAATCTATCTCCTATCTATCTATCTATCTATCTCCTATCTATCTATCTATCTATCTATCTATCTATCTCCTATCTATCTATCTATCTATCTATCTATCTATCTCCTATCTATCTATCTATCTATCTATCTATCTATCTATCTATCTCCTATCTATCTAGCTCCTATCTATCTATCTATCTATCTATCTATCTATCTATCTATCTATCTATCTCCTATCTATCTATCTATCTATCTATCTATCTCCTATCTATCTAGCTCCTATCTATCTATCTATCTATCTATCTATCTATCTATCTATCTCCTATCTATCTAGCTCCTATCTATCTATCTATCTATCTATCTATCTATCTATCTATCTTCTATCTATCTATCTATCTATCTATCTATCTATCTATCTCCTATCTATCTATCTATCTATCTATCTATCTATCTATCTAGCTCCTATCTATCTAGCTCCTATCTATCTATCTATCTATCTATCCATCTATCTATCTCCTATCTATCTATCTATCTATCTATCTATCTATCTATCTATCTCCTATCTATCTATCTATCTATCTATCTATCTATCTATCTACAGTCCAGTCACATTAATGGGACCACCTGTCAAAATCCAGAATAACCCCCTTTGGCAGAGCGGACCGCTGCGAGACGTGCAGGAAGAGAGGGGATGTTGTAATGATATCACTGGGATGTTGAGCTATGCCGACTCCAGTGCCGTGGCCAGCTGCGCTAGGTTACACAGTTGAGCATCCATTAGGTGGTCCCACAGTTTCTCGATTGGGTTCAAGTCTGGGGAATTTGCTGGCCAAGGGAGTACGGTAAACTCATCCTGGTGCTCCTTGGACTATGCACGTACACTGCGAGCTTTTTGACACATCGCATTGTCCTGCTGGTAGATGCCATCATCCTGGGGAAAAACAATTCACATGTAGGGGTGAACATGGTCCACAAGGATAGATGCATACTTGTGCTGATCCATCATGCCTTCCACAATGATGAGTGCACCCAGATGGCTGATGACACGCGCCTTCTGCCATTGGTTATTTAACGTTGACATTAAAAGTAGGCGGCGGTCACATTAATAGGACTGGACTGTGTATATCTATACATCTTTCTATCTGTTTTTCTAGCTATCTAGATACTAGCGTTGTGTTTCCCGTCCTTCAGGTCCGCTTGGGGACCTGAGAAATGGAAACCCTATCCACTTAGAAACCTAAAATGGGGTCTGCCAGGTTTCCAATAATTTTATACAGAAAGAGAGGCTAGTGGGGGAGAGTAGTCCTGCTTACATTACTTTCCCCCACTTATTTTACACACAATGGGGCACAGAATCTCTATACGTTAGTGTGACCCTAGTGTATATCTCTTCATCAATGTATGTTTATCTCTGTATCTATATCATATTTATCTATATATTTCCTAATCTGTCTATCCATTGGAGGAGATGAGCCATTCTTCTTGGATTTTGCACCCATATGCTTTTAGGCTTTAGATTGTGCTGCCATAGACTTTTGTTTTTGTCTGTATCTATCTATCTATCTATCTATCTATCTATCTATCTATCTCCTATCTATCTATCTATCTATCTATCTATCTCCTTTCTATCTATCTATCTATCTATCTATCTATCTATCCATTATCTAACTATCTATCTATCTATCTATCTATCTATCTATCTATCATCTATCTATCTATCTCCTATCTATCTCTATCTCCTATCTATCTATCTATCTATCTATCTATCTATCTATCTATCTTCTATCTATCTATCTATCTATCTATCTATCTATCTATCTCCTATCTATCTATCTATCTATCTATCTATCTATCTATCCTGCCTTGTACAATCTCCATAAGCAGAGGATTTTCCGTTCCTCATGAGACCACAGTCGACTACAATGCTCTGATACAATTCCAGCAAGAAACTATTGTATTGAAGTCAGAGGCTTCTTTCCGAAGCTCCGTCCCTTCTGTATCCGCGGCATGTGCGCTTCCCTTGGACTATTTTTGTATGGCAGGGGATAGTTGAAGAAATGTTCTTAATTCCCAGCACTTTGATTCACCTCCCCGGTCTAAGCCTTGTTCTAGGTGACTTAGCCTCCATGTGATGTGCCTATTATTAGAACACAATGATCCCTCCAGCCCCAAACTCCTGCTTTCCCCTTGTCCTTATATATCTGTCTCCTAGCAGAAAGTAGCATATGACCTCTTATCCTCAAGAATACTTGGCACGGCTCCCTGTATCTCAGCCTATTGTTCTAAGAGAGAATGACACGGCCGGGCAAGTGTCTTGCTAACACTTTTCGACTTTCAATGTGGAATGCTATTAATCAATCATCTGCATCTGTTAGGAAAAGAGATCCGTGGCCAGCAAGGCTCCAAGTATCTCAAGTGCTGGAGATGGGCCGGGCGCTCACTTGATTCATTTCCCATAGACAGGGGCATTAGGGAAGGATTTGGGTTGTTTTATTCTCACAATGACCTTGCAAATTGCATTGTACAGATTACAAGCTATCACATATGTCGTAATACACATGAGCATGGGGTACACGGATCATAGACAGTGGTGGGATACTGTAGTATCTGACCACTGGGACCACCATGACTGCTGAGGAATGGCCTGGGGGGCTCAGTGGAGACCCTCAGGGGAGTACATGAAACTTGACATGTTAGAGATTTGACCCCTTTATCCTTGGGGCTTCTTTGGTTGGATTTCAACTCCCCTTATGATAAATGAATGTCTAGAGTTCTGCCCATCAGCTTGGATAGAACCAGATTTGACCCAAGTTTTCCATAAGATCCAGGCTCAACCTGAAACTTTTGGGGCTTGCCACCTATGAACCACTATTATACGCGGGGGTCTCTTAAGACCCCAGAGTATAATCAGCATAGACCCAGGTGTGAAAACATAGTAAACACATACTCACCTTGTCTCACCTCTCCTATGCTCCTTAGGCTACTCATGGTGGTCTTCTGGCCTTCTGGGTGACATCACATGGGATGCAACAACGTCATGACCCTTACATTAAAGGGTCATGACATGACTACAATAGAGCTATTTTGACCCTGCTGTCTTTCAAGTCACTGACAAAATAAGGCAATAAATCAATCACCAGCCTCCTCCTCCCACTCCCCTCTCCATAGACTTCTGTATTAGCTATGAAGAAGGATTTTAAGTCTGAACTTCAATATTCCAGACAACCATGAATAGAAAGTCAACTTCTTCCGATATTCCAGTTGTGGCAGAGGCAGCAGATCTGTGTGAGAACTCAAGAAAAGCTTATAAGTCTAAAAATCTAAAGATACGACAAATATCAATAAGTGCTCTGTTGTATGCGTGCCATGTGAGTGGTATGTTGTATAGCATATGAACATAAGCGACACGTATAGGTACACGGTGTCGGACTGAGGTTCCTTGGGCCCACCAGATGTAATGATTCAAGGACCCGTGGTGAACTTTTGACATGGGCCCCCCCCCCTTCCCGACCAACACCGACGCCAAAGACCTCGACCGACCCCCTCTTACACATTCCTGCGCGCTCTATTATGCCCCATAGTGGCCCCTGCACACAGTATTATACCCCATAGTGGCTCCTGCACACAGTATTATGTCCCATAGTGGCCCCTGCACACAGTATTATCCCCCATAGTGGCCCCTTCACACAGTATTATCCCCCATAGTGGCCCCTGCACACAGTATTATCCCCCATAGTGGCACCTGCACACAGTATTATCCCCCATAGTGGCCCCTTCACACAGTATTATCCCCCATAGTGGCCCCTGCACACAGTATTATAGACCATAGTGGCACCTGCACACAGTATTATCCCCCATAGTGGCCCCTTCACACAGTATTATCCCCCATAGTGGCCCCTGCACACAGTATTATACCCCATAGTGGCCCCTGCACACAGTATTATAGACCATAGTGGCCCCTGCACACAGTATTATCCCCCATAGTGTCCCCTGCACACAGTATTATACCCCATAGTGGCCCCTGCACACAGTATTATCCCTCATAGTGGCCCCTGCACACAGTATTACGTCCCACTGTGGACACCCATAAACAATTATTATACTCTGGGGTCTTTTCAGACCCCAGAGTATAATAATTGGAGACCCAGGGGGAGAAAAACATTAAAAAAAAACTCTGTTTCTCACCTATCTCCTGTCTCCTACGCTGTCAACCTCCGAAGTAGTCTACCTTCAATGACGTCAGACATCACATGACCCGGGACGCAGGCCGGGATCATGAGACGTCAGACGACTAGGCCAAAGCCTGCCCGGATCGTGGAGAGGTAAGTAACACTGGTGCCATGGATGCTCAACCGCATAACCTAGCGCTGCTGGACACGGCACTGGAGTCGGCATGGCTCAACATCCCAGTGACTATCCTCACACCATCCCCTCTCTTCCTGCACGTCTCACAGCGGTCCGCTCTACCAAAGGTGGTTATTCTGGATTTTGACAGGTGGTCACATTAATGTGACTGGACTGTGTATATATGTATATAATCTAAATATTAGGATTGTAACTACTCAGGTGTCCCATCTAAACCTATACAGAGAGGTAACCTTTTTCGGTCCTCCGTCTAGAGGCGGTAGATACGCAATATTGTGTGAAACCTACAACAATATGGTAATGTAACAGACATCATATCAGGTTCCATCCATATTGCCAGATCCGATTTCATGGGAGCCGACTCACCCTCATTATTTCCTTGTGGTCTTGTTATTGCTGTCACTAATTTGTCCGGCTGACGGGTGACAGGCGCTCGCTACACTTATCAACACATTCAGCACATAAATCCAAACTTTCTAGAGTTCAGCTGTTTGAGCTTTTCACAGGTTCAGACATGAGAACCATATACAGATCAGAGGAGACACGCTATATGTAGTATGGAGAATATGGCGACCCCCCCTTCATGTTATCTAATGTGATGTCCAGAGAACTCGCCTCTAGGTACTGGTAGTCTGAGGGACCTTCTCCATGGTGGTGGAGTCTTCACAAAAGGACTTATTTATTCGAAACATTGTATCAATAACTTTGCATCTACCACATAGAACTATATTATAGCCATAGAGTCTGATGAAGTCTTTAGAGTCGAAAACGTTATCTATTCTGTAAGGATTTCCTATCAATTTAAGAATTTATAATTACATTATTGCCTCCCATTGTTCTGGCCCTCGTCTGATGCAGTTTGGCGATTTTCTTGGCCGAGAGACCGCTATCGATGAGCTGGATTATGCCATTTCTCATTTCTGGGGAAATCTTCTACATGGCTGATTCTCAGTTTGAAGCCGTGACCTTTCACTTTGGAATCAACCTAATGCACTGTCTACCAATAAGTATTTGGACACCCATGCAAATGAAGATATCTGTGGTCATGATGTACGTCTCGCCTTCCGCCATTAAATAGGAAACAGCATTGGCATTGGTGCATTGGCATTAGTCGCATGCAAGATGCCACGAAGTGCAGAGTTGTCCGATTTCGAGGAAGGGGTAATTGTGGGGTACCACAGAAATGGTCGATCCTTAATGAACATGGGAATTGGATTAGCCAAAATCGACAGTGGCCTATGGGATTATGAAGTGGAAGGTGAACGGTGATTGTAGGAATGTGCCCCGAGTCAACTGCGCATGCCCGCACTACAAGCGGGCATGCGCAGTCGGCTCTGCCCAGGCCCGATGCCTGGCAGAGTGAATTCAGAGCCAGAAGACGCCGCAGGGAAGCTGCACGGAGAAGACTTCTAAAGGTAGGAGAAGAATCAGTGTTGATTGGCCGACTGTATAGCATTCGGCCAATCAATGCTGGTTCTGTATCGAACTTTTCCATTTGAATAGTGAGTGGTACTCGATGGAGTACGAGTATTTCGAATACCGTAGTATTCGATCGAATGCCTACTCGATCAAGTACTACTCGCTCATCTCTAGTAACAATGTTTCGATTTATTTGACTCCCTATCTCACCATTCACTACAGCTTCGAACAATGGCGCAACTAAAGTCTTCGGGCCCCCTACAACCTTACAGCGAATTCTTGATAGTGACGCTTACGGGGGCTGTAACGTTATCTCAGATACTTGAAAGGGATACAACTATAGCACCCACAACTGCAGTGACCTCGTCCCAATCTATCAGCACGGCCGCCTTTGTTTTTTATGTGTATGGCCAGCTTTAGCACCTTGAATAACGGAGAATTTGGTTCCCTTCATGTCATGCTTCTGTGCGCTGATATCAATATATACAGCTAATACTGTTTATATAAAAACACAGTCACATTAGAATAGCCATTAAACCAAGGCGACAAGCATACAAATCCCGAATAATGACTAAAATCAACTTCTAGAGGTGATTTACAATGTAATCTGCCATTGTCTGCATCCCAATCCTTGTTATTATACAATGCAAAGCAAAAGCAAGATCACTCCAATGGAAGCAAAGTCAGAAGGTCCTCCCTCAGAATTGTACAAGGCAGGCTGGCGATGAAAGAGTAATAAAAATCACTTTACTGGATGTTTTCTTAGCACCTTGGAGCCCTCTGTGCTGCAGGATACACAAGTAAAGTGTGCTTCCATTCCAACAATAGGGAACACAGCGGCAATTAGTAGCGCCTGGCCATGGCCGGTACTTTAATTAAATTTCAAGGATAAAGCTGAAACTTCCGAACAGAGGAAACACAATGCAAAATCTGCAACAAAAAGTCTTGGCGACAATACCTTAGTGGAGCTCATTGTTACCGGAATAAAGAACTGGGAAAACATAATTTTACATTTCACAAACAATTCCTTATAGAAAAAGCCAAAGTATCAATTTAGCGACTGCTTTGCGTAATTCTTCTAAGAGGCCGGCTATGAGGTATGGACATCGATCAGACCCATTTTGGGTATCACGTTGTGCCACTAAAACAACTTCGACCTGTCACGACAGGTCAAGTCATAAGGCGGGTCCGTCATGGATTGGAATGAGATCTGGGGAATTGGGAGGTCAAGGCATCACCTTGAAGACTTTGGGGTGAATTCATTAAGAATGATGATTGTTACACTAGTCTTCATTCATTACCCAACAGGTGCGAGACGAATCCAGAATCCAGCTTCCTAGTAATTCTTATACACGTAGGTGCATCTTTACTCAGATCTATGTACCGGGAATTGGCGAAGATTTGTGATGGCCAGTTTTCTGTTGAGTATGAGCGAACCAGTTTGGATTGAACCTTAATTTTCCCCAAGTTTTCATCACCTGGTTCATAACTCTATCGGGCCTCTTCTGGCCTCCTGGGTGATAGCATGCACTAAGGGTCACCACTAAAGCCTGTGATTGGGCCTTAGGGTCAGATGGAGCATGCGCCATCGGACATCATGACATAAGTTCGGGCTGAAAGATCTGGAGTTGTAGAAGCCTATGGATGCCAAATCTTTCTAGTGCATAGGCAGCGTGTAGAAGTAATATTCAAGTAGGAGTGGCACAGCAGCCCCGTGTGCCACTTGTGCCGCACATGCTCCCTGTTGACTTCAGCAGCCCCGGCAGCTGATCTGTGCAGGATCTGGGTGTCGGATCCAAATACTTATGACATATTGGATACTGTGGATAGACCATCAGCATGAAATATCAATTTGGGGCTCAAAAATCCCTTTAACATAACCTGTAATTTCCTCAAAAAGACAATTAATAATTAGAGATGAGCGAACAGTAAAATGTTCGAGATTCGATATTCGTTTCGAGTAGCCCCTCAATATTCGACTACTCAAATCGAATATCGAACCCTATTATACTCTATGGGGGGAAAATGCTCGTTTCAGGGGTAGGAAACGTTCGATCAAATTATACTTACCAAGTCCACGAGTGAGGGTCGGGCTGGATTCTCCGAGAAGTCTTCTCCGTGCAGCTTCCCCGCAGCATCTTCCGGCTCTGAATTCACTCTGCCAGGCATTGGGCCTGGGCAGAGCCGACTGCACATGTCCGCACTACAAGCGGACATGCGCAGTCGGCTCTGCCCAAGCCCGATGCCTGGCAGAGTGAATTCAGAGCCGGAAGACGCCGCGGGGAAGCTGCACGGAGAAGACTTCTAAAGGTAGGAGAAGAACCAGCGTTGATTGGCCGACTGTATAGCATTCAGCCAATCAATGCTGGTTCTGCATCGAACTTTTCCATTCGAATAGCGAGTGGTATTCGATCGAGTACGAGTATTTTGAATACCTTAGTATTCGATCGAATACCTACTCGCTCATCTCTATTAATAATATTTCTTCTGACTGTCTTCAATGTCAGACTTCAATGTATATTCCACTCCTTCCCCTCCAAAGAAACATAAACAATAAGAAATGTACAAGCAGGTACCTGCCACCAGGGCTACAATACATATGGAAGTGGGACCAATCAATAAGTACAACAAGGGGGCCACACGGTGGCTCAGTGGTTAGCACTGCAGCGCTGGGGTCCTGGTGTTCAAATCCCACCAAGGACAAAAAACCATCTGCAAGGAGTTTGTATGTTCTCCCCGTGTTCGCATGGATTTCCATCCCATATTCCAAAAAAGACATACTGATAGGGGAAAATGTACATTGTGAGCTCCATGTGGGGCTCACAATCTACATTTAAAATAAAAATAAAAAAATAAGTACAACAAATGTTCCACAGCTCCTTACATACATGTGTGGCTGTATCCGGTACTGCAGTTCATCCTCAGCCCCATTCATCCCATAGGAGTTCCCTTTTAATGTAATTGCAGGCTTTCATTAGAACAGTAAGACTTCTAAATGCTTTCATACATAGAATGTAATACATAATTTCCATCTCAGACTCGGCAGCTTTCATGTGATTGATCTTATGGTCCGTCTGCTGTTCACCTCCTGTAATCTCCATAAATGAAGTCTAAGTCTAACAAAGCCGTCCGTCATCTCAGAGAACCGTGGAGCCTCTTATAATGTAATGTCAGACACTTGCGAGATAGGACTTTTATAAAGCTGGCTGATACTGAGTGTTGTCAGACGGGTCAAGGTCAAGAGGTACTAAAAGGTTTTTATAGAAGAAACAGAGGATGTTTTTGAGAATGTGGCACTGCGCTGATACTAAACACGCGCTGTAATATTACTTATTAGGGTATGTTCACATGGAGTTTTTTGGAGCGGATTTTGAGGCAGAATAAGCCTCAAAATCTGGCTTTAAATATGGCTTCCATTGACTTGAATGGGAGTCGCTTGCTTGTTTTTTCTGCTAGCTAGTAGTGAGCTGCTCTATCTTACCAGCCTCCGCGGCGCGAGGCTCCCTCCCATTCTTCGGACCTAATCCAGAGTGCCGCGACCGGATGCTGGTGTACTACCCTTACCTATCATGTCCCCTGAAATAAAAGTTACCAACTAAAAAAATTCCACTCATCTTCCATAACATAACCTGCATAACAAGAAGGCAGGCTTTCTTCTAAGCCAGGGATAGGGAACCTTCGGCTCTCCAGCTGCTGTGAAACTACAACTCCCAGCATGCTCCATTCACTTCCATGGGAGTTCCAAGAACAGCAGAGCAAATATGCATGCTGAGAGTTGTAGTTTTGCAACAGCTGGAGAGCTGTACGTTCCCTACCCCCGTTCTAAGCTCTTCATGTGTCCAAAAAAGTTGAAGTATATTCTATAAATGTTCCCGTCTGGAATGAAATAAATGTCCAATAGATGTAGGTTCCACCCATGGGACACGAACCTGAATGTCCCCCGGAAAGATGGGTGCACATGTGAGAGATAGGGGGTTGTGTGACATTATCAACAGGGAAATACCCCTTTAAGCCCTGCCTCAATACTAGATAGAAAGAACCCTTTACAAATTTGCACAAGCTTTACTTCCTTATGGCCCCAAGAAAAATGGAACTGGCAGGTGTGGCAAATGGGCTGCCATAATTCTTATATGTTTGGCATCCTGTCACACTGATAGGTTCCACCATTGTCCAGCTGAAGTGCACTCCATCCCCAAGAGCAATTGCACAAAGTAAGGGAGACCATCTGGCTCACAATAAATTCACAATTTAAAATTCCGGACACAATGCCTTCATTTTCTAGTCCCCTCTTCAAAACTGTAAACTGGCCACCAGTTTCTCAGACTACTACGGTTTCGTACCTTGATAGTCTAATACACTTGGAGTCAGGAAGGAATTTTTTCCCTTGACATGGGACAATTGACACCATCCTCATAGGGGATTTTTGCCTTCCTCTGGATCAACACAGTAGGGTTGGACTTGACGGACCTGTGTCTTCATCCAACCTCATCTACTATGTAACTCCCCCAGTTGGACCATCGAAAGCAGGAAAGGGGGATATCTCAGACCACCAAAGCTATCTTTGCCCCATTATGGACTTGATGTATGGTCGTGCTCTTGATATTCTGGAACAAATGTTTGGGAACATGTACATTTTCAGTCTTAATGACTCTCCTCGCAGTAGTCAATGACTTACTTTGTAGTGGTCTCTCCCCAAGGAGTGACGATATCCCCTTAACCCTGTCTAAGCCTCTCACCTCTACCAGGTTAGTCTTCTCTACACCGGGCTGACGAGATGCAATAACATTGAAGCGGCCGTCCTCATTTGAGAGACGGTAATAATCCCAGCATCATTGTGAAACAAAGGCCTCTTGGAAGGTCGAGCATGATGTTAAAGGGAGCAGCCTTTATTGGGCTATCTCACTGAGATTCTGTCTTCCTAATTACATCAGGGAAGACAGGCTTGCACATTCCAGTGAGCACCCTCTATTGGTTTGCAACACTGAGGCACCTGACTTCCTAATTACATCATGGAAGACAGATTTGCATATTCTTCCCATTGGCCTTACTAGTCATGTATCTGCCACCATCAAAGTGCATTGGACAGTCTGAGAAGCTAGTAGCCACTCAACCCAACTTTCTAGTAATTGTACACATTTATTATAATCACATTATAAATTTAGACATACCAGTGGCTGAAATAAGTATTGAACACATCATTACTCAGTGGCCAAAAGTCACGGGAAGGTGTGTCCCAGTGCCGGTTGTGTCGGATATGACACTGAAACAGTGTGGCCTATAGCGCTAGTGTCGCCAGGTCAGCTGAGCAGTCTGATGAAGACAGGTGTCTTGTGAATATGGCAGCATATCATGACTTAAGTGACTTTGAATGTGGGATGATAATCAGTGCAAGATGCATGGGGCATAGCATATTGGAGATTACCACGGAATCTGGGCTTCCGAGATCAACAATGTCTACAATCTCGCAGAGACAATATTGGCAGCTGCATAAACTGGTGCACCGGTCAACCACAAGTGTTCGATGAAAGGACATCACATCACCTCCGTAGAGTTGTACGGGGCTCTCGACGATCTACTGTGAGTCAAATTGCCGCATATTTGAATGTGGGGCACCAGGACTGTACGCCGAGAACTGCACCGCATAGGCTTCAACGCCCAACCCGTGTCCCATTGCTGACACCGCAACACAGAGCTCGAAGACTGGCATGGCCCTAGAAGGTGTAGATAATACATAAGCTAATAAGAAGAGTCATTGCAATAGTATTCTATGTTTCCTTTCGGCCTCCAAGTAAACTCTCCATGCATAAAAGAATGGATCAGACTGGGTAGCCTTGTTTTTTTAAGATGCCCACAGAGACTTTTTGGCTTAGGTGGGCAGTTCGTTTTCTCTTAAACTTAATGTGAGAAGTCTAAATACAAGCAGTATCAGTAACTTGCTGTGGGCAAGAAGGTCATATATTGGGATACACAGGCCCAGTAGACTCGCGCAATTCTGTTGACCATGGTTTTACAATTTTAGCACTTGAATTGAGTTGAATTGACTCTTCAGTGTCATTGATGTTGCCCTCGGACTCTGTTACGCCAATGTCTTGTTATGGGACGATCATTGTTCATATTTTTGTTTGTGTCTATGAAAATGATTTTTTAACTATTGTCTTTGAGAACGGTTCATGCTTCAAAAATATTCTGCTCCAAACAAGTTTCCAGTTTTACAATATCGATGGCCTATCTTTATTAGTAATAGTTCATGGGCGGGCCACTATGGGGCATAAGAGTTGGGTGGGCAACTGTGGGGTGTAATAGAGGTTGCAGGGCCCACTGCGGCCCCTGCAACCTCTGTTATGCGCCACAATGGCCCACTGCAACCTCTACTATGCCCCACGGTCTATTGTGCCACAGTGGGGCATAATATATGCACACACAGGGTGCGGGAGATTCTACATACACCTCTGATCCAAATCGGAGTTTCACGTGTCTCTGTAACAAGACTCGGAGAATATTGTCATACGTTACGTTAGGAATTGGAACACAAATTTTGACATTATCTTACAAAAGCTGTGAAGGTCGCCTCTGCATTGTGAAATAGTTTGAAACATTGGAACATTTAAGAAGAAACCCATTTCATCTGGAATTCAAATATATTTGTTCCAAACTTGTCTTAAAGTCAAATATGTCTTTGCCTTCCTATAGCCTTGATCTTATGGATGAATAGGGAGGGCACAGAATACCACAACGATCATGTGCATCTTCATCGTGAGAGTCTTCCGTGGTCGGTTGGAGCTTGGCTTGGTCAAGTGATGTTCTGCACTTTGTCAGCGTAAACACAACAAAGCCGCCATTAAGAAAACTGGAAATCAAAGACATAATGGCTAATGTACATAGCGCAGAAGTGTCTGTGACAGCGCAATAATTCTTCCAAGGTTTTCCAGCACTAATTGCATTGCTCGAAAAAGTAAAATGTGCTCCCTCCTTGTTCGGGAGGGAATTTTTGAAGTAGAATACTTAAGCCTAATCTGGGGGGGAAGGCTACACTTGATAAAATGGAGGTTATTCAATTTATTTACCAACGTGTTATTATTTCATATTGCTTTAATACTCATTATTATATCACCTTGGCGGATATTTCTGGGTTCCGGTGCAAAAACTGTAAAACCATATGCCATATAAAATACCTGTGCCTTCTACGTATTAGTGGGCACCTTTAACCCCCCCCCCTCAGGCCGTAGGACCCAGGT
Source organism: Leptodactylus fuscus (assembly GCF_031893055.1). Taxonomy (NCBI): domain Eukaryota; kingdom Metazoa; phylum Chordata; class Amphibia; order Anura; family Leptodactylidae; genus Leptodactylus; species Leptodactylus fuscus. Next base: position 15,527,894 of record NC_134267.1, on the reverse strand, counting down.
ACATCTGTTACTTTATTAGCCCTATACCCATGTGTTTGGTAGGATTGGGAGGATGTGCTATCAATGCCCAATTGGTAAAGGTCTCACCAATGAATCTACCATGGTCCTTTTTTTCCTGTTGGTTATCCATAGTCACTAGGGTTGAGCCGATCTTGACTTTTCAGGATCGATTTTAAAATCCGATTTCCGATCATTTTTCATTCGAACCCGATCTCGATCCCAATGTAAGTCAATGGGATTTTTTTATTAATCGGAGATTGGATTTTAAAAGCAATCCTACCCCCTGGAGTCCACTTACCTCCAGAGATGGCTGGTCCTGTGCCCCGTGCCTTCATTCTTCGCCTCGCTGCTGCTCCACGCTGCTTTTCTTCCTTCGCTGCCCCCTCCCTGCCAGGTTAGGAGAGTGTGGGCGGGTTAGGAGAGTGTGGGCGGGTCAGGAGAGTGTGGGTGGGTACTGGGAGGGGAGACGTCACGTCTCCCCGCCCCGGAACCCGCCCACACTCTAAACCACAAGCCCCGCCTACCTAGCACTTTAAACACTAACCTGGGAGGCGGGTCAGCGAGGCGAGAAGAAGGAGGGCACCGGAGCAGCCATCTCTAGAAGTAAGTAGCTGCTAGAGATTTAGTTTAGCCTTCCATTCGAATGAAGGCAGCCGGCGCGCAGGGGGTTAAGGCTGTGTGTTGGCTGCTTCCGTTCATTCCTATGGAACTGCAGCGGAGCCTTCACACTGAGTATACATCGTGGGAAAAGATCACCGATCTCGATCCCACATAAAAAGATCGTGTTCGGAATTCCAATGGCGATCGTGAAATTTTCTCGATCGCCGATCGGAATCCGATCTTTTCCGAACACGATCACTCAACCCTAATAGTCACCAATTGTCCGTAATGGGCTCCAAAAACAGATGACCAGATCCAATGGAGGACATAGCAGTTTTGCCCTTTCATCTTACTATTGTAGAGGCCAGATTCCCTCCAATGTCTTAACTAACATGTTTCTCTGAAAATAAGACTGGGGTCTTATATTATTTTTTCCTCCAAAAGGTGGGTTAGGGCTTAGTTTCAGGGGATGTCTTATTTTTTCCATTGACGACAATCCACTCACCAGACCCCTTACACCCAAAGTATTTCGAGTCTACTAGTGCCGATGGTGGATGGGCTCACACACAGATCTGGACCACTCCTGTCCAAGCCATGTCACTGTCAGGGCCCTTGCCGTTACATTAGCGTTCCCTCTGCATCCAAGTGTAGCAGTTGGCTGCCCTTGGTAACCAGAAACGGCCACAATGGAGTGAGGACTAGCTGATCTGTGTGAGAGCCCAGCACTACCAATAGTCAACCCTTATTGTTGTGGAGAACTATCTTACTAGTGCCATCTTGTACAGGTAGCTCACTTAAAATCAATCAATGCCCATTTCTTATGGGGGTTCGATTCTTTAGGGGCGTCTGCATTCCTTGATGAAGTGTCTACTGTATCGCTTCTGCTGTATTCTATTTCTATTCCACTATTCGACTATATAAATGAGCGTTGGTGAGTATGATTGGGACGGAAAGAAGAGAGGAGCATTGGTGGCCTCCCATATCTGGAAACAGCAAAAACAGAATGTCAACAGGAAATCTGAAAATGGAGCGGTCAGGCATAGGGGTAAATATACAATTTTTATAAAGGGAGTAAATTAGAAGTTAGTTGTGGGAGGGGGTTTAGTTTAGGGGTAAGTTCTTTCACCTATTTAGATAACTTGTAGATTGTTCCCTTTGGGCAATCCTTTACTTTTAATTGGATCCCCCCGGTTAAACATGATCACCTGTCATCTATGGGGAAAGGGGCAAGTGTTCAAAGTTGCCTACAGCGCCAGCACTGAGTTGTTTGCCTCCACTTCCATTCTCTGAGTATACTCTGGTGCCTACAGTTACTGGACTAGTAGAACCTTCGCTGATCTGATATTGATGACCTATCGCCTATGACCTAAAGTACCTATCCTAAAGATATATCATCAATATAAAGTAACTGGAAAACCCCTTTAAGTGGCCCTTTTATGGAATCGTTCCAGATTCTAGAGCCTGGTTACTTTGTATCTACCTTAATCTGTAAAAACTCAGCAGCACCTTAGCATTTCCAATGTGTTTGTGTTCTTAAAATTTTATACAAATTTTATGGCATTTAGAAGTTCTGTGTAACGTTTTCAATTATTGTGATTAGATGGCGAAAAAAAATCATGATTGTGGCCGATTACCGTCCTTTCCGCCCCTACGGACCATGTGGAGTTGATCTGAATGTGCCTTCCTATTGTCTGTCATTGTACGATCTAGAGCTGTAACCCAGATGATGGCTTCATGTGTCCTACTTATAATCACACATCTAAGCCTAATTAATTTCCTTGCTCACATTAAGCAGCATATTGCGGCCATTGATTATTGGCTTTCTGTCCTTAGCAGTCAGATTGCTACTCGATAATTTCGACAATACAAATTTTATGCTTGTCTTAATCGGGTCAACTTCAAGAATGAGCGGGATGAACCCAAGCTGTGGATTTTTCATTATTATGTATCCTAGAGTTCTTTGGAATATTGCCAATTTTCTTCTTGACCGACTATTATGTTTGAGATAGGCCAGTGTTTTTGGAAAAAAATTATTTTGTTTCAGCGATAAGCAACTTTTTTGAAAATCTTAATTTTGACTGGTTCATGCAGTGTAAACTGCGGTTCCTTTGATCCACCAGATGACATGGTTCTGGACGGAATGGAATTTTCTACAACGAGCCACCACAACTTCATACTTTCGTCATCAACCCACCGAGTTAGCTGCATACTATGCGATGGAAAGCGATGTCTGTTTCTGTACTGATATAAATGGTCTTATGACGGAGTTAGATGGCACACATGTTCCTGATGAATTTAGACTATTCATAGACTCTAGCAAAACAAGCGTTAGTATAACAGATGCATATCAGAGCCAATAGTGAGAATCAGCACTGATACACTGAGCGGACATGGTTAGTACGGCGCTGTGTGTCCAACACCCCCTGGGCCGCACCAACTCTAACCCCACATTGGTGTTCAACAGAATGGTGGGGATTAGAGATGAGCGAACACTAAAATGTCCGAGGTTCGAAATCTGATTCGAACAGCCGCACACTGTTCGACTGTTCGAACAGATTTCAAACCCCATTATAGTCTATGGGGGGAAATGCTCGTTTCAGGGGTAGGCAAAATTCGATAAAATTATACTTACCAAGTCCACGAGTGACGGTCGGGCTGGATTCTCCTTGAAGTCTTCTCCTGGCGCAGCGCCCCCGCGGCGTCTTCCGGCTAGAATTCACTCTGCCTAGGCATCAAGGCCTTGGCAGAGCCAACTGCACATGCGCGGTCGGCTCTGCCTAGGCATCCGGCCGTGAATTCCAGCCAGAAGACGCCGCGGGGACGCTGCACGGAGAAGACTTCTAAAGGTAAGAGAAGAACCAGCGTTGATTGGCAGAATGTATAGCATTCTGCCAATCAACGCTGGTTCTGCATCGAACCTTAAACTTCGAACAGCTAGTAGTGTTCGATTGAGTACGAGTATTTCGAATACCGTAGTATTCGATCGAACACCTACTTGATCGATCACTACTCGCTCATCTCTAGTGGGGATGGACTTGGTGTCACTGCTGGTCAGAACAGTACGGGTCGGGAAACGCCAAACACCACAAATCACAGTAGAACCAGACACTGAGATCTCTTACCAGCAGATGTTTCGGGAAGCGTTGCAGGTCCAAGCAAGTCAGCAGGCGGTATCAGAGAGTCACAGTGTAGTCGTACGGTCTGAGTCATCAACAAGAGGGCAATGCAGGAAATCCAAAGGGAAAGTCAGGCAGGCCAAGTCAGTAACAAGAGCGGTGGAGCAGTACAAAATCAGCATTTAGGAAGCGGAGGTCTAAAGGCAAGCTGGGATCATAAACAGGAGCAGGCACAGGACAAAAATCAGGAGGCAAAGGCAAGGTCAGAGGTCAAGGTCAGTGTATCAGAGCACAGGCAAACAGGACAGGAGAAACACTTACTACCAGGACACTTAAGTACAACTTACAGTAATAGACAGCTGCGGTCCAGAGCAGAGCCCTCCTTAAATAGGCTCTGGTCCACGCTAGACCGAAAACCATCCCTGCACAACGCTGTGGAGGTTCTGGCCTGCCTCCCAAGATCCGGAAGCAGAGGACTCTATAGTGCAAGAAGGAGAGTGTCGGCAGCCTCCGCACAGACCTTTTTCCCACCCGATTTGCGACACATAAGTGACAAACATGGAGAGCGGTTCCTTAAAGGTATTTCTACAATGGAGAACAGATATCAAGGCCGTTGGATGCCCAACAAAGAACTGCTAATTCAACTCTCTACTGTCAGATGGGTGGTCCCGGGCTCACTACTGTAGTCGAAGACCATCCAGTAGAGAGCCCAATTAGCAATGATTCAGAAATTGTGGGGGCTACAGAAAAAACAAATCCAAACAATGGAATTGGTGGAGTGTCACCTATAGACGATGGGTGAGGACACTGTAAACATGGGGAAATGTCCCCTTTTACCAAATTTTAGCTATGTTAAGGGTGGACAGATCTGGACTAGAGATGAGCGAACACTAAAAGGTCAGAGGTTCGAAATCTGATTCGAACAGCCGCACACTGTTCGGCTGTTCGAATGGATTTCGAACCCCATTATAGTCTATGGGGGGAAATGCTCGTTTCAGGGGTAGGCAAAATTCGATAAAATTATACTTACCAAGTCCACGAGTGACGGTCGGGCTGGATTCTCCTTGAAGTCTTCTCCTGGCGCAGCGCCCCCGCGGCGTCTTCCGGCTAGAATTCACTCTGCCTAGGCATCAAGGCCTTGGCAGAGCCAACTGCACATGCGCGGTCGGCTCTGCCTAGGCATCCGGCCGTGAATTCCAGCCAGAAGACGCCGCGGGGACGCTGCACGGAGAAGACTTCTAAAGGTAAGAGAAGAACCAGCGTTGATTGGCAGAATGTATAGCATTCTGCCAATCAACGCTGGTTCTGCATCGAACCTTAAACTTCGAACAGCTAGTAGTGTTCGATTGAGTACGAGTATTTCGAATACCGTAGTATTCGATCGAACACCTACTTGATCGATCACTACTCGCTCATCTCTAGTGGGGATGGACTTGGTGTCACTGCTGGTCAGAACAGTACGGGTCGGGAAACGCCAAACACCACAAATCACAGTAGAACCAGACACTGAGATCTCTTACCAGCAGATGTTTCGGGAAGCATTGCAGGTCCAAGCAAGTCAACAGGCGGTATCAGAGAGTCACAGTGTAGTCGTACGGTCTGAGTCATCAACAAGAGGGCAATGCAGGAAATCCAAAGGGAAAGTCAGGCAGGCCAAGTCAGTAACAAGAGCGGTGGAGCAGTACAAAATCAGCATTTAGGAAGCGGAGGTCTAAAGGCAAGCTGGGATCATAAACAGGAGCAGGCACAGGACAAAAATCAGGAGGCAAAGGCAAGGTCAGAGGTCAAGGTCAGTGTATCAGAGCACAGGCAAACAGGACAGGAGAAACACTTACTACCAGGACACTTAAGTACAACTTACAGTAATAGACAGCGGCGGTCCAGAGCAGAGCCCTCCTTAAATAGGCTCTGGTCCACGCTAGACCGAAAACCATCCCTGCACAACGCTGTGGAGGTTCTGGCCTGCCTCCCAAGATCCGGAAGCAGAGGACTCTATAGTGCAAGAAGGAGAGTGTCGGCAGCCTCCGCACAGACCTTTTTCCCACCCGATTTGCGACACATAAGTGACAAACATGGAGAGCGGTTCCTTAAAGGTATTTCTACAATGGAGAACAGATATCAAGGCCGTTGGATGCCCAACAAAGAACTGCTAATTCAACTCTCTACTGTCAGATGGGTGGTCCCGGGCTCACTACTGTAGTCGAAGACCATCCAGTAGAGAGCCCAATTAGCAATGATTCAGAAATTGTGGGGGCTACAGAAAAAACAAATCCAAACAATGGAATTGGTGGAGTGTCACCTATAGACGATGGGTGAGGACACTGTAAACATGGGGAAATGTCCCCTTTTACCAAATTTTAGCTATGTTAAGGGTGGACAGATCTGGACTAGAGATGAGCGAACACTAAAAGGTCAGAGGTTCGAAATCTGATTCGAACAGCCGCACACTGTTCGGCTGTTCGAATGGATTTCGAACCCCATTATAGTCTATGGGGGGAAATGCTCGTTTCAGGGGTACGCAAAATTTGATAAAATTATACTTACCAAGTCCACGAGTGACGGTCGGGCTGGATTCCCCTTGAAGTCTTCTCCCGGTGCAGCGCCCCCGCGGTGTCTTCCGGCTGGAATTCACTCTGCCTAGGCATCGGGACCTAGGCAGAGCCAACTGTGCATGCGCGGTCGGCTCTGCCCGGCCTGACGCCTGAGCAGAGCCGACTGTGCATGCGAGGGCATGCCCACGCATGCGCAGTCGGCTCTGCCTAGGCCGGATGCCTAGGCAGAGTGAATTCCAGCCGGAAGACGCCGTGGGGACGCTGCACGGAGAAGACTTCTAAAGGTAAGAGAAGAACCAGCGTTGATTGGCAGAATGTATAGCATTCTGCCAATCAACGCTGGTTCTGCATCGAACCTTAAACTTCGAACAGCTAGTAGTGTTCGATCGAGTACGAGTATTTTGAATACCGTAGTATTCAATCGAACACCTACTCGATCGAATACTACTCGCTCATCTCTAATCTGGACATCTTCCATAAAGATTTGAATGCAACCTTGAATTACATCTCAAGTTCTCAGCCAGACAGGCCCGTAGCTCCAGATCCTTCATAGACTCTGTATCCGTTGTGTTTTATGTCTAATAAATTCTAAGTAGTTTCCGAAGTTGAGTCGACGGATAAACCTTCCACACGTTACAGGAAACAATGTTCCAATATGTTCCTTTCTTTCTCCGTACATCATCTACAAGAACGGGACGACCAGACAACAGCTGTAATGTGACAAGCCGCAGTGTTTTTTCTTCTTTGTTCGGTTCCTCTTTTTTTCCCGTCATTTCATTACACTACCTGAATTCTTCTAATTAAAAAAACATCTGTCAGCTGCAGTAATCTGTGAAGACGCGGCTTTATAGTCCTCGTATAAAACATGGAAACAGGTGGGGCAAAGAATGTTTCAGTTACTGTATGATCTTTTTCCTTTTTTTGGTATATCAATAGACAGCGGTGTTCAACACAACCGCGCATTCAATATACATAATGGAAATATCCGTGCCATATGGGCGACTCGTCTTTTGTCTCTCGGAATAGGACAATGTTGTTGTGATGTGCATCTTTGTTTGCTGATTACTGCCTAGATGCTAATACACAAGATTTGTTGAATGGGCAAGGATGTTCCGGACAAGATTTCTCCCGGTGCCCCATTGTTCCTATGCTACAATGTAGAACGTTCTAATGCAATCTTAGTTATTGTTGGTTTTAATCAGAGTCAATAGGGAGTAAATTGGGCAGTAAGTGTACATTTATATGCAACCTTGAGTAGTGAAAGGTGTAAGATTCTATAATGTCTAATTAATGGAAAAGCTAAGCAATTATCATATTTCAACAAAGTGGGGAAGACGCGCCATTGTACTCCACTGTACGGCTTTGTGTTTGTAGATAAACACGGTAGGTACTATAGGGACACATATAGAATATGGGCCTAAAGGCAAAGCAATATCCTTGGAATGGCTCTGGGCAGATGGGTCACTTTCTCTTTAGAATTTTCTTTGAAGTCATGCCAGTTGGCACGCACATCTGAAAAATTTGGCCTAAAATTGATGTGCAAAAATTGTATGACTTTTACACTAGAGGAGAATTGCAACCCATTGTAGAAGGTGGTGATAATCTCCAAACTAGAGATCTCACCTTATTTTCTGTCAATCCTGTAGTGTAGGGATGATTGAAGGAATGGAGAGGAGACACACGATACAATCTCTATACCGAGTGTGGAGATCTTCTACTTCGCTGCATAGTAATTCATTTATTTGATAGTAACAGGCCTTACTATATCTAACTAGGTTCCATGCAATGGAAATGATGCTTTAAGACATTGTTTCCAATCAGATTTACCATACCATACGTGCATACATTAAATATATTGTTCTTACATGAGGAATACCCTGACCCAGGATAAAAAAACTTTTGTTCACGTTATGCTGTGAGTGTAGATAGTAAACTTAGATAGATACCAGAAGATGGACAGCAACGTGTTCAGAGGAAATGGGAGCTGTGTAAATCAGATTGTGGTCAGGATTAGAGATGAGCGAGTAGTACTCGATCAAGTAGGTATTCGAAATACTCGTACTCGATCGAGTACCACTCGCTATTCGAATGTAAAAGTTCGATGCAGAACCAGAATTGATTGGCCGAATGCTATACAGTCGGCCAATCAATGCTGGTTCTTCTCCTACCTTTAGAAGTCTTCTCCGTGCAGCTTCCCCGCGGCGTCTTCCGGCTCTTCATTCAGGCCTGGGCAGAGCCGACTGCGCATGTCTGCTTGTAGTGCGGACATGCGCAGTCGTGTCTGCCCGGGCCCGATGCCCGGCAGAGTGAATTCAGAACCGGAAGACACCGCGGGGACGCTGCAAGGAGAAGACTTCTCGGAGGATCCAGCCCGACCCTCACTCGTGGACTTGGTAAGTATAATTTGATCGAACGTTGCCTACCCCTGAAACGAGCATTTTCCCCCTATAGACTATAATAGGGTTTGATATTCAATTCAAGTAGTTGAATATTGAGGGGCTACTCGAAACGAATATCGAACCTCGAATATTTTACTGTTCGCTCATCTCTAATCAGGATAGTAAGGATCCTGATGTTAAACCAACAATTTCCCAGCAGAAGGTGCCAACATTTAAAGGGTAGTATAGTCTATTTCCTAGGGTGTATCCAAGGAGCCTCAGTCCGAAACTAGGCCTGATTGAATATCTTCCAATTTCTAATCATGCAATAACTTGACCATATCATTGAAGACTAATCAAACACAGTGATGGTCCACAGCAGCAGATGACCTGATCTCCTACCAGCTTTACATAAGACTTCATGGGCTTTGTTGTATTTTCTTTATCCCACCAGAGCCTGAACCCACCTATTGATCCTTGGTGGGTCAGTCCAGCTATAAAAAAGACTATACACTGTCTACTAGTAATTGGATACCCAGTAAAGTTCTGCGGAGGTGGAGTTATGGTCTGGGGGTGTTTCTCCTGATATGGACCCTTGGTCCCAGTGCATGGTAAACTCAACGCCAACGCCTATTGCTCTATTTTAGATAACAGTGTGCTTCCTACATTATGGGTCGGACCAATGTTACTTCCAGGATGACAATGCCAGCTGTAGCGAGGTCTACCATGGCTTGATCCAGTGACAATCAGGTTAACCGACTGGACTGGTTTGCCCAGAGCCCAAGACGTGAACCCTATTGAGCACCTCTAGGATAAGTTGGAGCAAGGGGTGCAGCAGCCGACCAAAATCAGTGAAAAAACTTACCTGTCTTCTCCAAGCCAAATGGAATAAAATACCACTAGCCGTCATACAAGGACTTGTAGAAAGCCCCGGACGGTTGAGGCTGTAATTGACGCCCGTGCCGCTCGGACCACAGGTGCCCAAATACTTATTGGTAGACAGTGTATTATTTTTGGCATAGCTTGATATAAGCAAAAACATTGCAATCTTTCTGTGTTATTTATCAGCTAGCCTTCGGGAACAAGTATGTTATTTAGATGAAAAAAGACTCAAGAATCAAGACAAGTGTTCCTCATCTTGCATGTATTGCTCCGACTCTCTGTCTTTCATGATACCTGAAGTGCTTATCATACAAACACATTTGCCTTGCTAGACATAATGGCAGCCGCGTAGGTACAGACAGTGTCATAGAACAGTGCACTTGGTTCCAGTGTGCCAGTCATCTAATGCAAGGCTCTTTCTTTGTGCTCGTCACTGTTTTTCAGGTGTTTTTGTGATCTTCGCTGACCCGTGATGCTTTTTGCAGAGAGAGTGCTTTATACAACATAATCCACAAATTGCAATATTTGAAAATTATATATTCCCCCCCTTTGATGATTCCTGAGTGTCCCTCCATACTTCTCCCTAATGTACACAGTGAGTGACACGATGTGACATATTTATATGAACAAACGCACTGGACAATTGCTTTATACTAGATCTAGCTTTATAGTCCATATAACAATATGTCGGCCATAGATGACCGCACCAACTATGACCTGTTTATAGAGCGGCTTCTTCTTCGTAACGTTACTTCAACTTCTAGAATAGCGACATTCACTTTTAGACGCCTAATAGCCCGTGGAGATACTGTAGAGAAAGATCTGATCGGAGCCGGAGTCCACCAACCCCTGAAACTTTAGAATATTATTTTGGCGTTGAAGGAATTTTCTAGGCTAGAAATATTCATGACTTATCTTAAAGATAGATCACTAGGGTTGAGCGATCGTGTTCGGAAAAGATCGGATTCCGATCGGCGATCGAGAAAATTTCACGATCGCGATCGCAATTCTGAACACGATCTTTTTAGGTGGGATCGAGATCGGTACTATTTCCCACAATGCTTTGCTTAGCCTTCACACTGAGTATACGCTCCGCTCATTCTGAGTAGAGTGTATACTCAGTGTGAAGGCTCCGCTGCGGTTCCATAGGAATGAATGGAAGCAGCCGGCACACAGTCTTAACCCCCTGCGCGCCGGCTGCCTCCATTCATTCTAATGGGAGACTAAACTAACATCTCTAGTAGCTACTTACCTCCAGACATGGCTGGTCCGGTGTCCAGTGTTCTCCTTCTTCTTCCCCTCACTGCCGCTCCACGCTGCTCTTCTTCGCCTCGCCTCCCGGGTTAGTGTTTAAAGAGCTAGGAAAGCGGGGTTTGTGGCTTAGGAGAGTGTGGGCGGGTACAGGGCAGGGAAATGTGACGTCTCCCCTCGCAGTACCCGCCCACACTCTCCTAATCTGTGGACACCAGGGGGGACTAAGTAGCCAGAGAATTAAAAAAAAATCCTCTGGCTACTTAGTGATTCACTACACAGTGTGGATTCTAACAGTTAAAGCGTTCAGTTGTTAGATTCCATGCTGCATAGTGAATAGGATTGCTTTTAAAATCCGATCTCCGATTAATAAAAAAATCCCATTGACTTGCATTGGGATCGGAATTGGGATCGAGATCGGGTTCGAATGAAAAATGATCGGAAATCGGATTTTAAAATCGATCCTGAAAAGTCAAGATCGGCTCAACCCTATAGATCACTAATATCAGATATGCCAAACCCTCCATTGATTAGCTTTTCTCAGCAACTGATGTACAGAGAATGGAGCAGGAAGCAGACAGCGCTGTGCTCTCCATAGTGGCGGAACTGAGTCACTGAAGTTTTGCACCTATTCCAATGAATGGGAGCTGATCTGGCCACCACAGAGAGAATGCAGCTTGTTTCGTTCACTTTGTATCAGCTGCTAAGAATAGCATGGTGACATCTTAGTGGCCCCACATAGTATAATGTGCCATAAGTAGCCTTACTCAGTATGAAGCCTCCTCCGCGACCCTATATAATTTAATAAATCAATACTCACCTTGTCCTGTTAACACTGAGCTGTCTGCAGGCTTCGGCTTTGTGCGGTCTCCAGTTTAGTACTCATTGTGCCCCCAGGATGGTGGAGCAGGAAGCTGATGGCGAAGCTTCTCTATTGTGTTCAACTCTATCTGCATCCTGAGGACACAGATAGAGTTGCAATCAGAAACTGCCACCCAGCTGGTGCACTGCTTAACACAGTATCCCTGCATTATCTTGAGATCAGGCATGTAAAATGCAACATGTCCAATCCATTATCCTTCGGACATCATACCTAGTGGAAGTCTTAGGACACCCCTATTCACATATATCCATCAAAATTGGCAGGTACCACTGATGGTGATCTAATATATATGGAAACTATGAAAGCCACACTCAATGTTATTGATTTTTCTATATACTCCACTTCATGTGAACAATTGTAAGTAGTGAAGACTACAAACCCATCATGGTTGCTTTCGTTCACCTTGACATCTGAAGGATCCATGATCCGTTTCCAGTGCCTGCATTGTGTGGCTGGAGCCAGCAGAGGGCTGTTCGATGTGTTTCTGTGCACTGTTCTGGCAGCGCTGGTTCTCATGCTGAACTCTTGTTGTTTCATGAAGACTTTCATATACAACAACAGTAGGTGAGTTTATTGTATTAACCAGTCTTGTATACCATGGATGAAGGATTTGATCATGGACTGCACCGTTGTTCTCAGAATTTCTATAGATTTACTAAAGCAAAGAAAAGAGTAATTGCTGAGAGCTTTCAATGATTAAATATAGAAGTAGAAGAATTTTACCTTGTGCCCTAGTTTCCAGCCACTGCCGCCACCAATATTAGGAGCGGGGTCCATGTAAAGGTTGGCATGTGCATGCTTTAATGTAGGTGCTGACATGCTGCGTTGGACAAGTTTACTTCTGCTAAGGTGTAAACAGAGCCCCCACCCCACCCAGAGCTTATGGTGCAGGTTATACTCGCCATGGCAAATGGTGCAAGAGGGGAGTGCTGGTGAGCCTGGTCCTATGCCAGGGTGCAGGTGAATTATTACTATGCAATTTGCAGACATTGTCTATCATTGTTTCATATTGAGCTTACAATCTACATTCCCTATTAATGTGGTTTTGGAGTATACGAGGAAACTCAAGCAAACATGGAAAATGTACAAATTCCTTGCAGATGTGGTCCTTGGCTAGATTCAAATCCAGGGCTCCAGCGTTGCAAGACTAGTGCACTGCCACTGCAGGTTTTATCTCCAGATTGTAGCAAAGAAGAGCGTTCCAAGTAGGCTTGAATGTGCCTAAATCATGGCTTAATGGTGCTATAGGGAAGATAACTCAGTTGCTCAGGTAGGAGAGGGAGTTTTTCAACCTCACACAACCCAAAAACTAGATATGTGTGAAAGCATAGACCAGGTCCTAGGCTAAGGTTAGGTCATCATTGTGCCTCTGTTAAATGCAAAAAGCACATATGGTTTACCATGAATTGCCAAAGTTTCATGGTATAGTTGTCAGCTGTGCGGCACGTACAGGGGAAACACATAGACTTGCAGTGTATAATGTGCATAGAAACTCTTATGGTGTTTATAAATCATACATAGGGATGTGATAGCTGATGGTTGAGCCGAGTTCATACTGTACATGATCAGGCAGTCACTGCACATCCCCACGTAGAATGAAGCGACAGCTGCGCTCCTCTCCGGGCCACCCAAGTGCATCAGCCTAAGGCAACTTAACAAATACAAAGAATGTGATTTATCAATAATAATAATGTTATAAAATGAGCAAAATAACAAATGTAACAAGTAGATGGGAGCAATGAATAATACAGCGGAAGTAAGGCTGGGTTCACATCTGCATCAGAGCCTCTGTTTGGTGACCCGGTCGCATTGGCCCCTGAAAGTCGCCAGATGAAAAGGTCCTGCAAGTCCAACCTTTCCATCAGGTAAGAAAGCACAGACACCCAATGGACCACACTATAGTCAATGAGATCCTTGAGACTCTGTCCTTCTTTGCTATTTTATTGGTCCGCTTGTCTGTTGTCTTCCAGTGGACCAGAACAATGGACACCCTAATGCTAATGTGAAGGTAGAGTAATGTAGACAAATAAAACCTTTTTCCTGTAAAACCACTTAGGTGCTGCGATCAAGATCGACTGCAGGATATAAGGGGTTCAATGGCAAGCTTTGTAATTGATAATGGAGGGGTGATATAATGAACAAGAGTCCATAGTACCCCCTCTCTAGAGGTTATCTAAAGTGACTGACAGGAAAATAACAAAATCCTTCTCTACCTGTACACTGCCAGCTGCTCATGTTCTGCCAAAATATACAGCTCCGCTTTAACCAGTGACATCTCGAAATCGAGGAGGGATACAGTCCATCTTGGTTCAAGATTATTGGCAAGATCAAGATTGTGTCTTCAGAGTTAAGCCGGTTGCAAACAACTGTGTGCTAACTGGCTGCTGTTAATGAACAGTACAGGCGGTGCGCAGGTGACACATGTATGTCACCCATGTGTCACCCATGCACTGGCCGTGCTTTCATTCAATGAATAGGAGCTGCAGAAGCAGGGCCGCAGAGCAGGAGCAGGAATAGGACCTGCTCCATATTTTGCAGCCCAGACAGTCGGCCGCATAGGAGTGAGTAATTCATGGTCACGTATACGGATCCATAAAAATGAATGGGTCAGCGTGCTATCTGGGAAAAATTAAGGAACGCAAAGATCTGCACCGACCTCTAGTCATGGGACTCTACTGAGTGGTTTCGTCCTATTAATTTTATACTGGACACAAGAGCCCCATTGAAGGTGAAAAATATCTAGTGCCGTCCTTCATTATGCCAATCCATAGAGTCAAAAAAGTCACACCGACTTTATCCATCCTTTGAAATTCCATGATACACTGTCTGCCAATAAGTATTTGGACACCCATACAAACGAAGATATCTGCGATCGTGATGTACGTCTCGCCTTCCGCCGTTAAATAGGAAACAGCATTGGCATTAGTCAGATGTAAGATGCCACAAAGTGCAGACTTGTCCGATTTTGAGAAAGGGGTAACTGTGGGGACCACAGAAATGGTCGATCCTTAAGGGACATAGAGAGTGAACTGAATTACCCAAAATCGACAGTGGCCTATATGATTACAAAGTGGAAGGTGAACGGTGATTGTCGGAATGTGCCCCGAGTCGGCAGACCCCGAAAGTGGGAGATAGAGACCGACAAGTGCTGGCCACAGAAACCGCACCCAACCAATGGCTCACATACACCAGGAGTGTCACCAGGCATCCAGGAGTATTGTGTCCATCAATACCATCTGTAAGGAAGCGTCTGCTGGGGTCTACCAACTATTGGATAGGAATAAATGTTGTTGTTGTTCTATTCTACCGCAGGGGTCCAAATACTAATTGGTAGACAGTGTAGAATGTTCTATTCAATGACTACCGTATTTTTCGGACTATAAGACGCACTTTTTTTCCCCAAATTTTTTTGGGGAAAGAAGGGTGCGTCTTATAGTCTGAATGTGGCGCCTGGCACCCGCCGTAATAGAGAGGCGGAAGCCGGCAAGTGATAGACGCCAGCACAGGTGCCGGGGCCTGAGACATTCCCACCGGCCCCGTACCTGTAAAGTTGCAGGCCGGCTCCTGCGCGGCGGTATCGCAGGAGCCGACTTGTTCGGGTGACAGCCGGGAGCCTAATGAGGCTCCCAGGCCTGTCACTGCTATATATTAGTATTGCGGCTGGGTCTATGACCAGCCATAATACTAATAGACAGAATGTCCCATAGACGGCAATACAGTTGTATTGCTATCTATGGGACTTGCAATCAAGTGACCGCAGGTTCAAGCCCCCGGGGGGGAATAAAATAGTAAAAAAAAAAAAAAAAAAAGCTTTAAAAATATATAATAAAAATATGAAATAAATAAAAGTTCTAAATCACCTCCTGTCCCTAGAATATATATATAAAAGTAGAAAATCATATGTCATAAACCACCAGGTTTTTTTTCAGTAGAAGGTGATCTAAGCAATAGATATTCCCCAAAATGGTATAACTGAAAAGTACTTCTGGCCCCGCAAAAAAAAAACACTCTATGCGTCCCCGTACAGCTGCAGGGTCACCTGTCAATGTGGCCTTGCAGCTGTTGCAAAACTACAACTCCCATATATTAAATATTTTACCATTTTTTGCTTCAAAATTTTTTTTCCCTATTTTCCTCCTCTAAAACCTAGGTGCGTCTTATAGTCCGAAAAATACGGTATACTATAGCATACAGTTTACAAATGTATTCAACATGAGTGTATAATTTACATACGACAATGGAAGATGTAGGTTAAAGGATAGAATTGATAGAATTGACAAATATACAATATGACTTATATATGTCTTAGAAAACAAGCATAGCACAGGAGAGTTCTGATACAGTCAAGTACACATAATTAACTCTCATAAATCAGCCCAATTGTAGAAAGCACATTTCAACCGAAAAAACTAGAAGTATAAACGAAAGAAGGACATATAGTCCCAAAAGGTTGAAATATTCAACATATACAACAATAATTATGAAAAACGTTTTTTCATTCATGAAAAATTCATATTAAAAAACATATATACACAAAATATGAAGAACAAGACACAGAACACCAAAATTCAAAAGAACCGGACAACCCACAGAAACAGGCATGCAACTGTCAAATCACCATAAACAGAATAAATATAGGTCTTGGCATTGAGGTTGTTGCTGATTGCCTATACAGATATAACTAAACTTGTATATGTTCAGTCATATGCCCTCCCCCATCTTACAGTAAATAAACGTAATCAGAAGTAGGGGAAAGGGCATTTCAATATTGAAAAAATATGCTATCAACACTATATAACATTCTGTCACAGAGTGAAATAAGCCATATGACTCATGTAAGGCAAGTATAGGGTATGTATCCAGCATAGACCTATAACATACGTCTCAGTAGCATACCGACGCAAGAAAAATGTACCTCTTACCCATTATAGAGTGATTCACAGGAGCCCGTGTCTGTGGGGAATCCCAACCCGACGCGCGTTTCGGCCGCGTGACCAGCCTTCTTCCGGGGGTTGTCCGGTTCTTTTGAATTTTGGTGTTCTGTGTCTTGTTCTTCATATTTTGTGTATATATGTTTTTTAATATGAATTTTTCATGAATAAAAAAACGTTTTTCATAATTATTGTTGTATATGTTGAATATTTCAACCTTTTGGGACTATATGTCCTTCTTTCGTTTATACTTATATATGTCTTAGTTTATAGGTAGAGTAATATGATAGAAAGAAAAATAATTCAAGTTATAGAAAATTTTAAAAAATTCATTATCGAGACATTGTCATACAATAGTATAAGAAAAATACAAACTATAAATAAAACATAAATATCAGTATAAAATCCCTGTCCGGTAAAACCCAAACACTAAACTATTGATTATCTGCTTAGACTCCTCCACCATCTGACACGAGCCGGAGCGGAAGATCGAAGAACTCACCTTATGGGACCCAAATTTGTTATTTTTCACTCTTGATCAATATACGGTGAATGACACTTCACTTCTTTATTCCTAGACTTCATGTTTGATGTGTTGAAATTGAAACTTTCATAGAACTTACAAGGCTTTTATTGTGTTTCTTTTATTCTTTCTTTCTAGTTGTGTTTTGTTCTTTGTGATAGAAAATGATCCCGTTGTTTCACGGGAGGAAAATTGACAAAGATTGACATTTCAGTCAAAAAACGATACGGCGGATGAATGGATGGAACAATGGATGGAGAGATGTCAGATATACTGTACTAGGATCTAATGTAATGGTATCAAATCTAGTATATACAGTAAGATTATAGCATAGTAAACAATGCAACATTATAGTATAATATAGAATAGAATAGAATGGAATGGAATGGAATGGAATGGAATGGAATAGAATAGGATAGGATAAGATAGAATAGAATAGAATAGAATAGAATAGAATAGAATAGGATAGGATAAGATAGAATAGAATAGAATAGAATAGAATAGAACAGAATAGAATAGAATACAGAATAATAGTAACATTTTCAAATCTTTGGTAATACTTCGCCTGTGGCCAGGGTTCCTATCCAGCTATATTTCCACCCTATAGGACAAAGGAGACTCCCGAGCCCAAATGCCTCTGCACCCGCCAGCCAGAATAATCTCGAACAGGAGAGGACACAATTTAGCTAATATTTTGGTGACCTAGGCAGTTTAGGCCGGCTATAACACCCCCCTTACCCCACTACACAGTTTAATGACCCATATACAGTATATTACCCCGTTACACCTGTCAACTCCTACAACAAAATTGGATGGTCTCGCCATCTACCCCTGAAGATCAGACACAACATTCAGACTCTGTGTATTCTTTAACCAGCTCCGGACCAGACACATTTTGGGGTTTTTGTTGGTACAATTTTTCTCAGTTTTGGTCATTTTTATGTAGGTGGCAAGGACGGGGTTAGAACCTGTGACCTGGGTTTGGTTGTCGCTATATTTTTACTTTTTTTTTCTTATAAATTTGTTTTTTACACCTTGTTCCCCTTATAAGGTCATACTAGATCTTTGTCATCCCCCCCAAGGTGTATTAAAACCTTATGAAGGGCACAGGGATAGGGAGGGTTTATTATCATATGGTACACAATGCTCTATGGCTGATGTAACTGGGGCTGATGTAATCAGCAAAAATAATACAGGTTCTATGGGTTCTGGTCTTGGGTTCTTGGATGTATATAGGAGTCCGTTCTGGGTTCTGTATATTTGGAAGGTCTGAGGTTATTCAAGGGGTTAAGTCTGTATTTTGCTATGGGTCATATGCTTGTTCTGTATTGACTTAGGGTATAATGTACTTGGTCATGTATAGACTGAAGGGTTCTCCTATATCAATCAGACCGAGGGCATCAAGTCAATATACAGTATAGTCAAAGGGCCAGGACAAGATATTTTGGTGCCCTTGGCAGTTTAGGCAGGCTATAATGCCCCTTATCCCCCTACACAGTGTAATGACCCATGTACAGTTTATTGCCCCTTTATGTCTACCACTTAGAATATTGCCCCTTATGCCCCCCACACATGATAATGTATTTTGGGGGCCCATGCTTTTTATTAGTCACTACGCTTAGGTCCCCAGTATTATACTGATATAGTGTGCATCAACACATCAATCAGATCGAGACATTGAGAGCACAGAAGGACCAGGACTAGGAGTAATAAAAACCAAGCTCGCGGCTACCCGGCCTCCCATAACCAATGAGCATCTCCATCACATTAATGAAGGAAGTTCTCATTACACCCCACCATAGGTGGAAGGCAGTCACCTACCCGTTGTTCCATGACCTCGTACCCAAGATCATTACTAAAGGAAGCTCTTATTACACCCCACCATAGGTAGCAAGGTAGTCACCTACCTGTTGTCTTGTGACCTCATACCCAAGATCATTACTAAAGGAAGCTCTTATTACACCCCACCATAGGTGGAAGGCAATTACCTACCAATTGTCCCATGACCTCATACCCAAGATCACTACTAACGGAAGCTCTCATTACACCCTACCATAGGTGGCAAGGTAGTCACCTACCTGTTGTCTTGTGACCTCATACCCAAGATCACTACTAAAGGAAGTTCTTATTGCACCCCACCATAGGTGGAAGGCAATCACCTACCCGTTGTCCTGTGACCTTATACCCAAGATCATTACTAAAGGAAGCTCTTATTGCACCCCACCATAGGTGGAAGGCAATCACCTACCCGTTGTCCCGTGACCTTATACCCAAGATCATTACTAAAGGAAGGTCCTATTGCACCCCACCATAGGTGGAAGGCAATTACCTACCCATTGTCCCATGACCTCATACCCAAGATCATTACTAACGGAAGCTCTCATTACACCCCACCATAGGTGGAAGGCAATCACCTACCCGTTGTCCCGTGACCTTATACCCAAGATCACTACTAAAGGAAGTTCTTATTACACCCCACCATAGGTGGAAGACAATCACCTACCCATTGTCCCATGACCTCGTACCCAAGATCAACATGGAGCTTCAATCCTGGACTCCAGCAGTTTTACAGTTGAGTACTAGGGGCAGTAAATCAGTCTCCGGCGCTCTGGGGAGCCGCTAATATACTTTATAGACTTTCTATTTAAATATTACTGGGAAAGAAGAAAAATCTAAAACAAATATAGCTATTAATTGACGTAAAATGTTTTCTTATGGAGGTGGAACAATTTACTATAATGCGCAAAGTATGAAGGCAATTACGGCCAATGTTATACAAGACTTGTAGAGGTTTCTACTACTTTTATACTCGGTAAGCACACAATGTCCTCGTCTTGGTGGAGACCTGCGGATAACCCATCCTGGTTGTCATGGTCACAATTAATTTAGTTATCTTGACTGAAAAACAAGAGTTTGATCCCCACGAGAGGACCTGAGACTAAGTGTCATAGGATACAAATACTTGGCGGTCATTCGAGTCATTTCTTGTTATTCACTTTATTCCATTTCTTTAATGGTCGCTTCATTTCGTCTTTAGTCAGACGTTCAATTTATTTATTAGAAACTTCAATTAAAGTAAATCTTTCCCAATAATGTCTCCTAAATGGTATGGACTGAGGCCAAGGTAGGAGTCAAACATTCATACAATTTGGTGGACATTATATGCATCAAGGAAGGAACTTACGCCAAACGTATGCCTTAAAGAACACCTTTCATGCCCTAAGAGACGCGCAGTATTGTATACCACTAGAGAGCCGACATTGCTCTGAGTTCAGCATACAGTCAGCTTTCACACTATGCACCCTGGTGCTGGAGATACGGTGCCATTCGTTTCAGCACCGATATCCCTCCACTGTCAGAGGGGCGGGGCTTATAGCCCAGGACTGTACGAAATGCCCCCCAACAGTACAAAGCTATAGAATCCCCCTCCCAATATGTTGAAAAAAATTCATGTTATTTTTAGGGGGATGGAGAAATGGGGAAAAAAACTACAATTTGGGGGTTTATTTTTTGTGGGATATTATTTTTACAATGTTCATAAATTACATGTAAAGATCAGTGATTTTATTTTGCTGGTCGGTATTATTATATTGATAACAAATTTAGAGAGTTTCCTTATGGGTCTTCTGGTTTGTCACTCACAGCTGTGGAGGGCTTGTTTTTTGTGGGACAAGCTGAAATTTTTACTACTACCATTTTTGGGTACGTATGAATTTTAATCATTTTTATGTCATTTGGTTAGAGACAAGGTAATGGCAAGATAGTAATTCAGCCACAATTTTTAATTTTTATTTATTTTTTTTTTTTACCAGTGTAGAAATACCAATTATATATAGTTTTTGGGGTTTTTTTCAATTATGAGGGACTTTATAGAGTTCTTCCTTACCTGGAAAGCTTTTTTTTTTTTTTTTTTTACACATTACTTTTGTCCTAGAAGGGAACTGACCGTTAGTCTATTAGATCCTACCTATAGGTCTCCATACATGGCAGACCTGGAGGCTATTGGTAGGTTATAGCAACCCGTCCCAACATTTAAAGGGTTAAATGGCCGGATAGATGCGACAACTGCTACTAATGGTGCAGGTTCAGCTTCTAGTTACATATATGGCAGCAATGTCGTATATATGGTGGATGGTATCAAAGGGTTAAAATTGAAAGGAACCTTAATTAAAAACCGGGAAGGAGGGGGGGGGGGGGCTTCATTGGAAAAGTCTGATAGGTGATAATTTACAGCCGAATTCTTCAAAGAGTGTTATAGAAAAGTGATCCAATCGGCTCAATAAAGGACTCAGGTGCAAAAGGACAAAGTAAGTGAGTTCCTAGTCCCCATTATTCTAGAAATATCTCCATTCAGTGAGATTCTCCAGAAACAATGTATCATTAACAGGCATTAATGAAAAATGGAATAAATATGCTCATCGGACGCAGGGTGGGAAGTAGTGGCTGCAGCATTGTGCTCCGTGTTGTTTATCGTATACACTGGGGGGTGTAAGTACCTCTAAGTACACCTCTATGTGATAGCGCCCAGTAATCATTGTTTCTGCAATTGACAGTTGTTTACACAACAGCAGAATAGTCGCGGCTGATCTGAATAATAAATCTATCCGGACACCAGCTGCATAATAGACACGTAATTGAAACATACAGTAGTAGAAACCTTTGATTTACTGATAGTAAAGGCGCACATTGTCTCTGCACGGCCTGCACACACGAGGATAAGGCTGGAATATAGAGCTGCCGAATACACCAGAGGGTCTCACCTGAGAGGGAGAGAGAGAGGGAGGAAGGAAGGAAGGGGGGAAGGAAGGAAGGAAGGAAGGAAGGGGGAAAAGAAGGAAGCAAGGAGGGAAGAAAGGAAGGAGGGAATGAAGGAAGGAGGGAGGAAGGAAGGAAGGAAGGAATTAAGGAAGGAGCGAAGGAAGGAAGGAAGGAAGGAAGGAAGGAAGGAAGGAAGGAAGGAAGGAAGGAAGGAAGGAATGAATTAAGGAAGGAGCAAAGGAAGGAAGTAAGGGAGGAAGGGGGGAGGAATGAAGGAAGGAAGTGAGGAAGGGGGAGGAATGAAGGAAGGAAGTGAGGAAGGGGGAGGAAGGAAGGAAGGAAGGAGGGAGGAAATGAAGGGAGGAGGGAAGGAATGAAGGAGAGAAGGAAGGAAGGAAGGCAGGAAGGAGGGAAGGAAGGAGGGAAGGAAGTAAGGGAGGAAGGGGGAGGAAGGAAGGAGGGAAGGAAGGAGGGAAGGAAGGAGGGAGGGAATAAAGGAAGGAATGAAGGAGGGAGGGAGGGAATGAAGGAAGGAAGGGGGGAGGAAGGAAGGAAGGAGGGAATAAAGGAAGGAGGGAGGGAATGAAGGAAGGAGGGAGGGAATGAAGGAAGGAAGGAAGGAGGGAGGGAATGAAGGAAGGAGGGAGGGAATGAAGGAAGGAAGGAGGGAGGGAATGAAGGAAGGAGGGAAGGAAGGAAGGAAGGGGGAGGAAGGAAGGAAGGAAGGGGGAGGAAGGAAGGAGGGAAGGAAGAAAGAAAGGAAGGAAGGAAGGAAGGAAGGAGTCAAGGAAGGAGGGAGGGAATAAAGGAAGGGAGGGAGGAAGGAAGGAAGGAGGGAGTGAATGAAGGAGAGAAGGAAGGAGGGAAGGAAGGAGGGAGGGAAGGAAGGAAGGAAGGAAGGAAGGAAGGAGGGAAGGAGGGAGGGAATAAAGGGAGGGAGGAAGGAAGGAAGGAAGGAGGGAATAAAGGAAGTAAGGAAGGAGGGAGTGAATGAAGGAGAGAAGGAAGGAGGGAAGGAAGGAGGGAGGGAAGGAAGGAAAAAAGGAAGGGGGGAAGGAAGGAAGAAATGATATATTTAAATAGAATGATAAATGGATAGGTGACGGATATTGATATGAAAGTGTTTGACTATATAGTAATATTTATCATCATAATTGTTCTTCCATTTTGCAGGAGTCTGTGTTCTGCTGCAGTATTTTGTGTTAAATCATTTTTCACCTTTTTAAGTCTATAGTTTAGTTCACATCTGCGCCATTGCAATGTCCTTCTCCTCTTTCCACTGTGTGAACTTACCCTTTTACTAGCTGTTTCTGGGAATGATGACATTGCTACTGCACCACCCAGCACGATTCTACGGACCCCTCTGCTACATATCATGATACATATATATATAGTATGTCCGGGCCCTGTTACAGATGTTGCACTAGGACCCTGGAGCTACAAGACAAGACTCTCTTTAACGACCCTCCTTAACTCCGCAATGGCTTCCAATAGCGGTTTTTCACCCGAAACAGAAAATTAGAAGACAATGGAGAGCTCGGGGGACTTAGGTAAATGTTTGATAATGGGGATCATTTGTATCAGAAAATTCACAATTACCATTCCCAGGAGCAAAAAGTAGTAACACGAGGTAGCAGACTAATGCAAAAAAGTTTCATTTCACCTAGATGAAAAAATGTAAAAAATTTGCACTTAGAAGAAGACAATGGCCGAGATAGAATATAGAAGATGTATCTTATTCAGATGGCCCATAAATATGCCATGGTAATTGAAATAGATTTTATGTTAGATGGAACATCTTGTCAGAATACGTCGGAAAGTGCGGGTTAGAAACTTGACTTTTTTTTGTCTTTTAAACCATGTTATATGGCATTCAAAGAGTACAAGTACAATTTACTTACTGATAAGTCAACTGGGGGCTTTGGAAATGGCGCATCTCTTTTGTAAGACAAGAAAGGCGAAACCTATTAATACAAAACGGCTGCATCCACCTTTGTCTTAAATTACAGGGTAAGTACCAGGCATCACTAAAGATTCATGAACACACTGTTTGTCTATGAAATTTCCGAACAAATAGGAAAGTCGGATACAAAGCCATCTCTGCTGAGTGCTATGGTTATGTCAAGGACAGTTAATGGAGCTGTCTTTTAAATGACAAAGTTTACTATTTTCATGGGTAACATCGGGCCGTCAGTCGCTGCGGCTGCCACTCAAATATTTTACTTAATAGAACAATTAATAGATAATTCTCTGGGAGAAGGAACATTCAGGGAAGAAACAATTAAAACACCTACCGTATTTTTCGGACTATAAGACGCACCCAGGTTTTAGAGGAGAAAAATAGGGGAAAAAATTTTTCAGGCAAAAAATGGTAAAATATTTAATATATGGGAGTTGTAGTTTTGGAACAGCTGCAAGGCCACATTGACAGGTGACCCTGCAGCTGTACGGGGATGTATAGGGCGTTTTTTTTGTGGGGCCAGGTGTAGACAGGGCATTTTCAGACACAGGGATACCTAATGTATATGTTTCACAGTAATGTTATACTTTTATATGTATTCTAGGGAAAGGAGGTGAACTTTTATTTATTTTATTTTTTATTATATTTTTTTAAGTGTTTTTTTTTTTTTTTTTTTTACTATTTTAATATCCCCCGCCTAGGGGGCTTGAACCTGCAATCATTTGATTGCAAGTCCCATAGATGGCAATACAAGTGTATTGCCGTCTATGGGAGATTCTATACATTACTATCGCGGAGGGTCATAGACCAGCCGCGATAGTAATATATATATATGACAGGCCTGGGAGCCTTCATTAGGCTCCCGGCTGTCATCGGAACAGGCCGGCTCCTGCGGCCTCGCCGTGCAGAAGCCGGCCTGCATCACTAAAGGTATGGGGCCGGGGGGGGGGCTAACTGACTGTCGGGACCTGCTAAGACAGTCCCCGGCATCTGCTGTAATAGACCGGCGGATGCCGGGGAGTGTCTTAGCTGCCGGGGCCTGCAGTATTGTCACACTTCTGCCGCTGAAGAAAACCAGCGGTGGCAGTAGCGCGGCAATCTGCAGGCCCCGGCAGCTAAGACACTCCCCGGCATCCGACGGTCTATTACAGCAGATGCCGGGGACTGTCTTAGCTGCCGGGGCCTGCGGATTGCCGCGCTACTGCCGCTGAAGAAAACCAGCGGTGGCAGTAGCGCGGCCATGCTGCAAACCCACATTCAGACTATAAGACGCACCCTCATTTTCCTCCGAAATTTGGGGGAAAAAAAGTGCGTCTTATAGTCCGAAAAATACGGTAAATAGTTTCAATGTTCAAGTATTTTTACTCTTTCATTATAAATGGAGTTATTCCACCTACGACAAGATGGCAGAATTTTTGCAGTTCCGATGACGGCCATAAGTTTCGGACAAGATTTTGGTGCTTTTTTTGAGCCAAAGCCAACAGGAATGGAGCATATATAGGAAGTTCTTGTATGTGTTCCTTCTGTTCAATCCACTACTGGCTTTGGTTCAATAAACCACAGCGAAATTTGCAACGAAAAAAGGCAAATTTTTAGCAATGTGGGGCCTCAGCCTAAAGTGGGTTCACAAATTTTGTTCCTTGGGTCAATAGAGTTGAGTGAATTAGTTCAGAAGGAGCCCGGTTTGTTAGAAATTTTCCAAAAATATCAGGTTTGGCAGAACCCAAGTTTTGGTGTTTGCAATTCATGAATCACTTTAAGACTAAGGCTACACGTTGCGGAAACGCAGCTTTTTTTTTTTTGTTGCAAATTTTGGTGCTTTTTTTGAACCAAAGCCAAGAGTGGTTTCAACAAGAATGGGACATCTATAGGAGGTTCTTATGCTTCTCCCTTCTCTTCAATCCACTCCTGGCTTTGGTTCAATAAACCCCAGCGAAATTTGGAACGAAAAAGGGCAGATTTATAGCAACTTGGAGGCCTCAATCTAAAGTGGGTTTGCAACTTTCATTCCTTAGGATAGGTTATCAATAGAGTGGAGTGTATTTGTTCAGAAGGAGCCCGGTTTGTTACAAATTTTCCAAAAATATCAGGCTAAGCCAAACTCAAGTTTGGTTTTTGCCACTCATGAATCACTTTAAGACTAAGGCTCCACGTTGCGGAAACGCAGCTTTTTTTTTGTTGCAAATTTTGGTGCTTTTTTGAACCAAAGCCAAGAGTGGTTTCAACAAGAATGGGACATATACAGGACGTTCTTATACTTCTCCCTTCTGTTCAATCCACTCCTGGCTTTGGTTCAATAAACCACAGCAAAATTTGCAACGAAAAAAGGCAGATTTTTAGCAAAGTGCAGCCTCATCCTAAAGTGGGTTCGCAACTTTCATTCCTTACGATAGGTCTTCAATTGAGTTGAGCGAATTAGTTCAGAAGTAGCCCCGTTTGTTACAAATTTTCCAAAAATATCAGGCTCATGTTTGGTGTTTGCCACTCATGAATCACTTTAAGGCTAAGACCCCACCACACGTTGTTGTAATGTTGTCTGCAATGTGGGGCCTCAGCAAATAAATATGCAAAGCAAGTCTCACGAGGTTCACCCATCTCTAGTCTCAACAACCCTCACTCCATTCGCACAAGTGCTGTGGCCTTTATTGAATGGGACTGAGGTCTAAACAGGACATGGGACTCATGAATGTGATATCATAGACCTGTACAGCAGAAGGGGTGCTTGCCTTATTTGTAGAGGTGCCAAGTGTAGCAAGACCCCCCCATCCAATATCGATGACCTATCCTAAGGATTGGAAATGAATATTAAAATCCCAAAAAATTCCTTTAATTTAGAAATAGATTTTCAATAAATTTCAATAATTTTGGGCAAATTGGTATCAACCTCATGTTTGTTATTCTGTCTTACTCTGGATCAACAGGGGGGGATTTTAGGTTGGACTTGATGGACTTGTGTCTTCATCCATCCTTCCTCTGCTAGATCCACAATATTAACATTCAAAGTAAAAATGCAGAAGAAAAGTTGGACTGGTTACATCTCTTGCCTTTGTATACTTTGGACAATCCCTTTTTATTCAAAGGGTCTACACATGAAAAGATGGGCATTCTGCTTCTGGAACCCCCAATGATCAATTGCAACCTGAGGAGGAGGTGCAAGCAAGTGGTCAATTTTTCTGCAGCGCCTCCAGAGGAGGAATAGAGTATTACAGTTATCAATGAGCTATTCATGTAATGCCAATACATGTCTGGTCCTCCAAAGTAGAAGCTTGTTGTATAGTAGATATATTGATGTTTAGTAGATGATGGTCCTAAAATATGAGTTCTCCTCTATCAACTGAGAGTCTTCTTACAGGGATTTTGTACAGCAGACATCCCCTTTAAGTTTCATTAGACAATGGCTTCTAAAATATCTTGTAAACAGTTAATAACTTGCACAAATATTTGTCTGAAGAATTACTTCTATCACATACAGTATTTGGCCATCTTGAGCAAACACTGTAAATCCCGAACATAATAATATATAAACTTTGGATTAGTTGTCGCCACCTTACAAACTCGTAAATGAGTTGAGAAAACAATTCCATCTGCATGTAACTTCTGAATGAGGAAGGAAATCGGATTTGTTGTTGAAATGAAGAGATTGTTGAAGGTAACCTCCTTATCGACTCTCAAGTGAAATCCTTTGCGGCGTTGTTTATGTTTAATTCCTGATAAATTCTGCAAGAGCTAATAAAGCAAAGCAAATTGTGTCACTCCGGGAAGTTCTACAGTTGTAATCGCAACAAACAATACAAGGACAAGCACAACGTATGTGTGTGTATCTGAAGGACGGGGTGGAGGGGTACAGAAATATCCATCCCGTCATGTTCATTCTCCTAGTATAGAGACAAATCGATGATAGATAGATAGATAGATAGATAGATAGATAGATAGATAGATAGATAGATAGGAGATAGATAGATAGATAGATAGATAGGAGATAGATAGATAGATAGATAGATAGATAGATAGATAGATAGATAGATAGGAGATAGATAGATAGATAGATAGATAGATAGATAGATAGATAGATAGGAGATAGATAGATAGATAGATAGATAGATAGATAGATAGATAGATAGATAGGAGATAGATAGATGATAGATAGATAGATAGATAGATAGATAGATAGATAGATAGATAGGAGATAGATAGATAATGTAAATAGATAGATAGATAGATAGATAGATAGATAGATAGATAGATAGATAGATAGATAGATAGATAGATAAATAATAAGATTAGACAGATAAAAATTAGCACAGATGATTGATAGATACATATGAGATAAATAGATGATAGATATAAGATAGACAAAGACATGAGATAGATTGATAGATAGAAGATAGATAGATAGATAGATAGATAGATAGATAGATAGATAGAGAGATAGATAGATAGTTTGATTTGCAATACAGTTACAGTCCTATGAAAAAGTTTGGGCACCCCTATTAATCTTAATCATTTTTTGTTCTAAATATTTTGGTGTTTGCAGCAGCCATTTCAGTTTGATATATCTAATAACTGATGGACACAGTAATATTTCAGGATTGAAATGAGGTTTATTGTACTAACAGAAAATGTGCAATATGCATTAAACCAAAATTTGACCGGTGCAAAAGTATGGGCACCCTTATCATTTTATTGATTTGAATTCCCCTAACTACGTTTTACTGACTTACTGAAGCACAAAATTGGTTTTGTAACCTCAGTGAGCTTTGAACTTCATAGCCAGATGTATCCAATCATAAGAAAAGGTATTTAAGGTGGCCAATTGCAAGTTGTTCTCCTATTTGAATCTCCTCTGAAGAGTGGCATCATGGGCTACTCAAAACAACTCTCAAATGATCTGAAAACAAAGATTGTTCAACATAGTTGTTCAGGGGAAGGATACAAAACGTTGTCTCAGAGATTTAACCTGTCAGTTTTCACTGTGAGGAACATAGTAAGGAAATGGAAGACCACAGGGACAGTTCTTGTTAAGCCCAGAAGTGGCAGGCCAAGAAAAATATCAGAAAGGCAGAGAAGAAGAATGGTGAGAACAGTCAAGGACAATCCACAGACCACCTCCAAAGAGCTGCAGCATCATCTTGCTGCAGATGGTGTCACTGTGCATCGGTCAACTATACAGCGCACTTTGCACAAATAGAAGCTGTATGGGAGAGTGA
This sequence comes from Leptodactylus fuscus, assembly GCF_031893055.1. Taxonomy (NCBI): domain Eukaryota; kingdom Metazoa; phylum Chordata; class Amphibia; order Anura; family Leptodactylidae; genus Leptodactylus; species Leptodactylus fuscus. Next base: position 15,498,853 of record NC_134267.1, on the reverse strand, counting down.
TGAGAAAGAAGCCGTTTCTGCACGTACGCCACAAATAGAGTTGCCTGAGGTATGAAAAAGCACATTTGGACAAGGCAGCTTCATTTTGGAAACAAAAATTGAGTTGTTTGGTTATAAAAAAAGGCGTTATGCATGGCGTCCAAAAAGAAACAGCATTCCAAGAAAAACACATGCTACCCACTGTAAAATTTGGTGGAGGTTCCATCATGCTTTGGGGCTGTGTGGCCAATGCCAGCACCGGGAATCTTGTTAAAGTTGAGGGTCGCATGGATTCCACTCAGTATCAGCAGATTCTTGAGAATAATGTTCAAGAATCAGTGACGAAGTTGAAGTTACGCCGGGGATGGATATTTCAGCAAGACAATGATCCAAAACACTGCTCCAAATCCTCAGGCATTCATGCAGAGGAACAATTACAATGTTCTGGAATGGCCATCCCAGTCCCCAGACCTGAATATCATTGAACATCTGTGGGATGATTTGAAGCGGGCTGTCCATGCTCGGCGACCATCTAACTTAACTGAACTTGAATTGTTTGTCCAAAATACCTTTATCCAGGATCCAGGAACTGATTAAAAGCTACAGGAAGCGACTAGAGGCTGTTATCTTTGCAAAAGGAGGATCTACTAAATATTAATGTCACTTTTCTGTTGAGGTGCCCATACTTTTGCACCGGTCAAATTTTGGTTTAATGCATATTGCACATTTTCTGTTAGTACAATAAACCTCATTTCAATCCTGAAATATTACTGTGTCCATCAGTTATTAGATATATCAAACTGAAATGGCTGTTGCAAATACCAAAATATTTAGAACTAAAAATGATTAAGATTAATAGGGGTGCCCAAACTTTTTCATAGGACTGTATATTGTGGGGTGTCCTGAGACCCAGGATTATAAGTAAAAGCCCTGGGGAGGTGAATAAACATAAAAAGAGTTATCCTCACCTTGCTTTACCTCTATAGGGCATCCTCACGGCATTCGGTGGTGTCTTCTTCTGGCCTCATTGATGTCACATGTTCCAGGGTCACTGTTGAGGCCTATGATTTAGCCTCAGCAGTTGTGTGGGTGCCTCAATGTCATGACGCTGGATCATGAAGCCCTCCATGACCCCTGAAATCCAATCACAGGTCTCATCGGTGACCCTGGGGCATGTTATGTCAACGAGGCCAGAAGTGGATGCCACTGGATGCTGTAAGGATGCCCAGGAGAGGTGTTATGTTTATTCATCTCCCCTGACCTCCTCTTAGACCCCAGAGTATAATAAGAGCACCTATGGCCCGAAACAAACCAGAGGGCCAAATCTCAGGAACATTCGATGAAATGGAGCTTCCAAGGTTGGTCCCTAGAACACAAATATGGCGGAGAGGTGTTAGTGATGATCTGGGTCGCATATACAACAAAGGTGGACATAGGGGATGTAGAGTAGCAGTTACGCCCAGATCCTAATGCCCAAGGGCCCCATATTATAGATATCCTACCGTATATAGTGTCTATATCTGTATACTTGTGTACGAGCCGTCGCTGTCTACATTGCTAGGATGGACCTTTTGTGAGTTAATTCTCATATCAGATACAACAACCTTCTGCATGTTTGGATACAGACGGATAATCTGGTGGATCAGAATCTCGGCACACTACTATTAATCATGAGGATCTCGTCACCATTATCTCTTAATTTGTCATCTAATGTGGAGTCGCGCGGAGCCGACGAGAGGTTAATATATTCCATTATTCCCAATTGTCACAAGAATTTCATTCAACAATATGGTTCATTAAATCCTGAATCTAATAACTGTATTCACCATAATAGAAATTACTCATCAGAACATGAAGCCGAATAGATCTGATTTATTAATTTAGACGTAAATTTAATTAGTCATTGATTTGTATTGAGTTTCACATTTAGCGCCCCATTTTATTGGCTGCCGTACCGGGAGAGGGAAGTCAAAGGACAGATCAGACAGTAAGTAATTGCCGCATTATTGCAACGTGACGTTCGTCGGCGGTTTATTAAACTGCATTTGTGGTGCGATTTCACTTGGAATGGAGATGAGATAAGTCGTCAGTGAGTTGGCAAGTTCTAGAAATCTATGGAACAGAAATTGTCTAGAAATTGCAAAAAACGCAGGTGATACGTAACACGAAATATTATCCTGGATAGAGATGAGCGAATCGGTTTGGATTGTTGCAAATTTTCAAAAATTTTCAAAAATTTCAGGTTTGATGGAACACAAGATTTTTGGGAACCACTATGTGTACTCTGGACCACAAAGGTATAAGAAGCGGGGGACGGGGAAGGAGTAGAAGCGTAATAGATATTGATACTTACTTTGTCTCACTTCTCTTGGGCTCCGTTGTGGTCCTCTTTGGTCATGCTTCAGCCTCCTTTCTGACGTTACAGGCTCTGAGAGACCACTGAGGTCTGTGGTTGGACCTCAATGATCATGTGGGGTTCTCTGAGGTTATGATGCTCACGTTAAAGCATCATAATATTGGGGCACTCCATGTGACCTCTGAGAACCAATGGCCCCAATGGTCTCCCAGAGCCGATGGCATCACCAAGGAAGTGCAAGAGGCTGGAAGATACCTGAAGAAGGAGTACCCACAAAGTTTCGATCTCTATATGTAGTAAAACTGCCCCCTTAGTATTGCCACATGGATCCTGGATAGAGATGAGCGAATCGGTTTGGATTGAGCCAGATTTGTTGCAAATTTTCAAAAAGTTTCAAAAATTTCAGGTCTGATGGAGCACAAGATTTTTGGGAACCACTATGTGTACTCTGGACCCCAAGGGTATAAGAAGCGGAGGACGGGGAAGGAGTAGAAGCGTAATAGATATTGATAATTTGTCTCACCTCTCTTGGGCTCCATTGTGGTCCTCTTTGGTCACGCTTCGGCCTCCTTTCTGATGTTGCAGGCTCTGAGAGACCACTGAGGTCTGTGGTTGGACCTCAATGATCATGTGGGATTCTCTGAGGTTATGATGCTCACGTTAAAGAATCATAATATTGGGGCGCTCCATGTGACCTCTGGCCCCAATGGTCTCTCAGAGCCGATGGCATCACCAAGTAAGTGCAAGAGGCTGGAAGATACATGAAGAAGGAGTATCCACAAAGTTTCGATCTCTATATGTAGTAAAACTGCCCCCTCAGTATTGCCACATGAAATAGAATTGCCCCCACAGTGCCCTCACATGTAATATCATGCACAGGCATCCATCCTGGGCAGTACGTAATGTAATACAGACCAGTGGATCCCAGCACGTACCCCCAATAACTTTTTTTCTTCTTTTACTTTTATAATCAGGCACCCCTAGGGACTTTGAACCCTAATGGTCTGATCGCTCATCCTGAGCCCCCTCCATACACCCCATGCGACCAGGGACATAATAGTGCGTCCTTGGTCATTAAGCGGTTACAACAAATTTTGTTACATTTTGTAACAATTTTTGGTTGCTTTTAATTTTCCATGTTACTAGCTTAACTTTTTTTTTTTTTTTAATTGCAAAAATCTTGCAACTCCAATTCTTGCCACTAAGCCTAAAATAATCTGTGATTTCCTGTTTCCTGGAGACAGACCATTGGGCCATAGAGACAATAGTCTGGAGCAGATCTTAATGAATCAGCATATTATTTAGCTAAGTGGCCAAAATTAGAACTGTGGATGTTTTTTTTAAATATTATACCTGGAAATTTAAAAAAAATCAAAAAAATTCTTTAAAAATATGTTTAACATAAATCTTTAAAACAATAGATGTTATTTTTATCTAGACGCTTCTAGAAATGTGCCCATTTTTGATATATGATGGGGCATCTCAACCCACTACAGTGGTGATGATAAGGTCAGAGTCGCGTTTGTGACTAAATGACCAATAATCCCGGGGAACTGTCGTCGTCCTAATTAATTAGGCTGAGTGCCAGGCGATAAAGAACTCACACCACTCTGTGCCTGGTATTTGTTCTTCTCTCAGCATAAGAATGTGTATTGACGCACTTTTTATTGAGGCCACAGGGGTTACATAGTAGCAGACAAAGGAAGTGATATAACAGCAACGTAAGTTTTCATATTCATTCCTGATTGGTATGATACACCTCAATCAAACAGAAAAAGTGTAAGCAGTGCCATATACAGACAGCTACTCCCGGTCCTGCGTGGTGACCTTGGAGAGCTGTCTTGTGGCAGCAAGCCAAGCATTTGTTTTTCTTGCACCCATCCTGGATGCAGGCGCCATCTTATCATATAACATCATACCAGTGTCAAGCATAAGCAACTATATCTAGCATTCAGATTTTATGGATAACATAAACTTCACAGTTATATGACCATTAAAATTACCAAAAAATTATAATGAAAATGAAAAGTGTACATTTATCCCGCATTGAGCGGACCACCGTATACCTCCTCGTGTGGCCCCTTATTTGCTCCTTTTTACACGTGTACGTCATATTATACGTCATCTCCTACGCGGATTGTATGGCGTTTATAAAACACTGTCAAACAAAATGGGCTTTACGCTTTACGTTTCAAGGGAAGGCTAATTCCACTTACACTTTATGTATTTCTATAAATAATACCATTATGTATTTCTATAAATAATACCGTTATGTATTTTTATAAATAATACCGTTATGTATTTCTATAAATAATACCGCTATATTGTGCAACCTCATGTCTTCCATAAGAGGCCACGAGTGACATTCGCTGCCAGTAGGTTAACTCCATCTGCTCTCTAAATACAGCCCCAGTGTATCTGGCGAATGGATTACGCGGCTATCAATAACATTAGCGGTAATTACTCAATCCCTATTAGAAGCCGCTCTGATAATGTAACTATGAAAATACGACTTAATCAACCTGTACCTGCAAAGCTAATTGCCGCCATCCGCAGCGCCGCTGAATAGATAATTGATTTAATACCGTCATTAGCAATACAAGGGTTAATTTGGCTTTTGTTGTTGGTGGGAGATAAGATATAGTAAAAGCCAAGAATGGAGAGAATGTCAAAAAAAAAATCTTCAGCCACATAAAGGTCTATTCTCCTCCACAATACAAGATCATTACAAGACACAAGGAATAAACCTTTTTTTCCCAATAATTATAGTTTTTTACTGAAAGCAAAGATGTATTAGCTATTAGGAGGAAAATATGGCTTAAAGTGTCCGCGTAATCTATCGTATGGGGCGAGCGGGAAATATCACGCTGGGTTCTGTGATGTCCTTGTACCGTTGTCTATATGGTCATAATGATGTGACTTGACTCTATATGTCTATATATACTATATATATATATATATATATATATATATATATATATATATGCACACATTATCATGACCACCTGTTAGTATACAGAGCAGGGGTCCTCAAACTATGACCCGCGGGGCACATGCGGCCCACTGAGGACATTTTTCCAGCCTGCCGGGAGCCGTTGCCTGGATCGCAATCACTGCTTTCAGTTGTATGTGCAAATGCACATACAACTGAAAGCTGTCAGTGTGTGTGGGTGCGTGTGTGTGTGGGGGTAAGAGTGTACTAAGGAGCATATAATACTGTGTTTGGGTGGCCTGCTTTGAAGCATATAATACTGTGGGGGGAACTATTGAGGAGCATATAATGCTGTGTGGGGGGCGTACTGAGGAGCATATAATACTGTGTGCATGGGGAGGCGTATTGTGGAGCATGTAATACAGTGTGGGGGGTGTACTGATGAGCATGTAATGCTGTGGGGGGGAGTACTGAGGAGCATATAATACAGGGTTGGAGGGTGTACTGAGGAGCACATAATACTGTGTGTGTGGGTTTACTGATGAGAATATAATGCTGTGTGGGGGGCCGTACTGAGGAGCAGATAATACTGTGTGGGTGGGGGCTTACAGAGGAGCATATAATACTGTGGGGGGGGTTGCTGTGGAGCGTATAATACAGTGTGGGGGTGTACTGATAAGCATATAATGCTGTGTGGGGTGGCGTACTGAGGAGCATATAATACAGGGTTGGAGGGTGTACTGAGGAGTACATAATACTGTGTGTGGGGGTTTACTGATGAGAATATAATGCTGTGTGGGGGGCCGTACTGAGGAGCAGATAATACTGTGTGGGTGGGCTTACAGAGGAGCATATAATACTGTGTACTGTGGTAGGGGGGGCTGCTGTGGAGCGTATAATACTGTGGTGGGGGGGCTGCTGTGGAGCGTATAATATTGTGGAGTGAGCTACTGAGAAGCATATAATACTGTGTGCATGTGGGGGCTTACTGAGGAGCATATAATACAGTGAGGGGTGTACTGAGGAACATATAATGCTATATGGGGGGGTTTACTAAGGAGCATTTAATACAGTGTAGGAGGGTGTACTGAGGAGCATATAATACTGGGGGGGGGGCATACTGCGGAGCATATAATACTGTGGAGGGGCCTGTTGTGGAGCGTATAATACTGTGGGGGTGGTAAGGTGGTGGTAGTAAGGGATTGGAGGTGTCATTGAAAATAAATTTAGGCTTACTCTGGAGCAGCAGGTTGTGAGACTGGAAAGTGTGGAGCCATTACCTGTATTTGACAGCTCAGGCACAGAGGCTGAGTGCAGTTGGATATCCTCTACTCCATTTTGAGTTTTGGAAAGTTGGAGAAGAAGAAGGAGGATATCCAAGAAACCTCCCCAAAGGACGTCCTCTTTGAGATAACCACCCCCTTAGCCACACCAGGTTACCTAAGATTTTCAATTTTCCATACTAGCCACCTTCGAGACCACCTCTCTTAGACCACCCCACTTTTTGAATCAATTTTGGGCGGTCGTCTCAAAGAGGTTTCACTGTAGTTTATAGACACTCTGGCTTATCAGAGGGCATTTTGTATCACTCTCCAGATCAAGTCATAAGTGGAGTGAGTGGACGTAGTAGGCCACCTCCAAAGGTGGACACCCCCTTTAAATTTAAGGTGATAAACGCACCTTAATCCCTTCTCATTTCTTCAGTATCTGGCTTTTTGCTGCTCCATTCAAAACCCTCAGTATCTTACTCCATTGTCTGCAAAGTAATTTATAAATAAATTTCCAGAAACTTCATGAAATGATGTTTATAGCTCGCAGATTGTTCTCGGTGTCAAATACTTGACGGAAGTGAACGTTTACATATAAATAGGAGGCATGATCTGACAATAGAAGCGAGTAACTTTTATTCAAGTGACAATTGAATAATACATACACAGGTTATCTCACCTTGAAGCATCGTCGCACATTTTAAATTATGTACACAACGTTACTAAGAACCAAATTTTCCTTTCTCTTAGAGATAGCGTTACCTTGACCAATGAAATTGTCCTGTCATGGGAAGCAAGTACTTAAAAGTTCGCGCTATTCGAAAATTTGCCATTATCTAACAATGACTGATCTGTAATGGGAGCGCTCGAGCACTTAAGGTCAACTACCGATCCATTTCCACCTGTTGTTCTTGCGGGAGAGAAGGCCTGGACATTTCATCTCTTAATGGTCCTCCTTTGTACTCTTTTCAGAAGGCTGCAACATTGTTAAGTTTTATAACCCATTCCTTGCTTCTTTTTTTTTGTATGCCTGTGATGGATCTGTAATAGAACACCAGCACACTACATTGACATTGTGCCATTAAGTAAGTTGTACAGGTTAACCCAGGAGATGGAATAATAAAGGCTCCAGCGTATAAAAACTTCGTATTTTTTATTCGGTATATGTTGGCTGAATCAGAAACAGTGTCATTTTACCAGAATTACTAATGGAATAGTAACTTGTTTATCACATGTATGTATACATTGAATATATATAGTCAATTTTAATGCACCCAGATTGGATTGCTGCAAAACTGGGCATGCAGTGATGGCCCAGGAAGATATGGAAATGACTACAGGTGTGGTCGGACTAGACACTGGGTCTTGACACAAGAAGGCCCACTGTTCTATATATAGATTCTTAGTGGCTACTTTTGGGTAGTTTATGTGGTGAGAGGTTGCTAACGGATAGACATGCCTCTACCATGCATTTGCCCAGTTGACTATGAAAGGGAGTGTATCACTGGACTAAGAGAATCAGGATGGTCATTTTTACCAATTGCCCACAACCCAGGCTATTCTGACTCAGCTGATAGGTGTTGGAAGCAATGGTTGCATAAAAGGGCAAACACATGGCGAGTAAACACCATATGGACAAGACCAACCACCTGTAGAGAGGATTGTTTGATCCATCGACAAGCATGGGCAGCTCCCACAGTTACCTTGTCCATCACCCAGGAACAAGGGGCACCTTCATTACAAAGCCCTGTTTCTGCCCACACCATTTCCAGGAGACCTGGCATTGACGGCCGTCACAGTCACCTTCTTCTGCAGTGGTGTTGTGAACGAGAAACCTGGACTGTACAGTCTTGGCTGGGTTTCTGCCACCAGTACCAGATCTTTAAGTTTTAGTAGCTCTTCTATGGGATCAAACCAAATAGGTTGGCTTCCCCTCCCTACGTACATAGATGTTCCTCCATGACCCTGTCCCTGGTTCACCAGTTGTCCTTTCCTGAATACATTTTGGTAGGTACTAACCAACTTTTACATGGAAAACCCCCAAGACTTGCCATTTTGGCTACGATTTACCCCATTGTCTAACCATCACAACTGTCTGTAGAGTCTCTCCAGTCCTTATGCTTACTATTTTTCCTTCTTTAAAACACGACCTTTAAGAACCAACTTTTCACTCGTGGCCTTATATATCCAATATCTTGACAATCCATTGTCAATAGATGATCCATACTATTCACTTCAAGGTTCCCAATCAAAATTAAGTTAATGGTCCCCAAAATGGTACATGGAAGATCCTTCCTTTGAGTAAATTTTTAGAATTATGTTTGTATTTCCTGGAGAGAATGATCTCTTTGGGCATTTTCTATAGAAACCAAAGAAAGATGAATTTTGGACAAAAAAATCTATTGAAAAAATAAAAGATTTTTCATCCATCAATTGCACAAATATCTCAAACATGGCTGACATCTTTCCAGATGATTATAGTCTGATATCAGCCTGATAAAACATTGAATTTTCTTTATGGATGAAATTGACCAATCCCATCGACTCCAGCCTAATATGTATGATTTAACTACTATTCCAAAAACATTGAGATGAATTGGCTCCCAAAAACATCAGATACCAAGACACGTGTATCTTAAAGTTCTTGGGCCCCAATGTTGTATCTTGGACTGGGCAACTCAACCACGACATGGCATATACTGCTGTTTATTAGGTAGTGAAGTACCAGGCCTTGGATAAGGTACTGAAATACCAAGCTGACTGTGGTGGTAAGGAAGCAGGTCCTGGATCAGGGTTGGACTGGCCCACCAGACTCTCACAGGATCTTCTTATTGACCAAAGCTATTACAAAATAATACTCTTGCAGAAAACACTAACGTTGAAGGTACTATTGTCTATTTCCTAGGGGTTGTTGGAGGATAGGCTGGCATAATCATTATATCTGGTGGTTCTAAGGAACCTAAGTCTGACATGGCCCTGGATGAACTGGTAAGGCGCCAGGCCCGGGGTGAGGAGGTGAGGCACAAGGTCCTGGATGTGGAGGTGAGGCACCAGGCCCTAGATGAGCTGGTGAGTCCCCAGGCTCTGGATGAGGTGGTGAGGTTGCAGGGCCGGAATGAGGTTGTCAGGCCCAAGGTCCTGGATGAAGTGGTGAGGCCCAAAGCTCTGGATGAAGTGGTAAGGCAGGCATGAGGCCCTGGATGAGGTGGTGAGGTCCCATGTCCTGGATTAGTGTGGTGAGGTTTAAGGTCCTGGATAAGGAGGTGAGGTATCAGACCCAGGATGGAGAGGCACCAGAACCCAAACTTTATATCCACTACAACTCATGCAATATGTATCTCTATGGAACATGGGACATCCAGTTCTTTGCTGTTATCATTGTACACTCAGGAGATATCATCAATAACGTCCAATAAGTTATTTATTACTCACCCCATAAGAAATAGATCTTAGCCTAGCCTATGCCTTGGGCTGAATCTTGGAGCATATTATGAAGCATTAGATCTTCTCATGGATCACTCTAATACTCTAAAATAACCAAAAATAAAATTCAACTGAATTTCCAAGTTCCATATTTTTTTATTATATCTATGGTTTAAATTAATAATAATAAAAAAAAAAAATCTTATTAAGTACCGGCGCCAATGGTGAAATACAAAATCAAACATCACACCGATGTGATAAACAAAACATCTGCAAAATATGATCCAAATCACTTGAAAAGTTCATTGATTTTGCTATAAATCTGTAAGTACTTCACTTCATAGTAATTGTTCCCTCGATGCTCTTGAGCTTTGTACTTGAGCTATAAGTAGGTGCAGGTCAGGGCTGGATTGGGAGAACAGACCTACATTAACAATGGAAGCTCGCTGAAGAGACTCTTAATCATGAGCTAATTTGCAAACCAAAGCATAACTAAATCATTTTATCTAAGATTATTGCAAGATCTGAATTCTGCGCTCAAATTACTTATTACATGTGATGCAAAATCCATTAGTCGCCTAATTACGGTTTGTGCTTTTTTTGCCTCTTTAGTGTGAAGCACGTATCGAGTTGATGCGGCGTGATGTTTGATGTCGGACAATAGATGGATATATTTATACAAGAACATAGACAATATCATCTCAAGACTCCAAAGAGCTCAAAGAAAAACATTCAAAAATGGACATCTATCGTAAAATGCATTTCGGGTAATGCTACGTATAGGGAAGAGGTTCATGTATAGGGTAGAGGTTCACATACTGGGTAGAGGTTCACGTATAGGGTAGAGATTCACATATAGGGTAGAGATTCACATATAGGGTAGAGATTCACATATAGGCCAAAACTAGAAAAATAGCTACAGCCCTCATCCAAAGTGACATACAATTCAAAAATAGGTAAAAAAAACCTTGTGCACTCACTCTGTCCGTTTGCTGGTTGCTGTGAATCGTGGAACCTCAAGACCGGTGCCAGGAAATCTCTCTCGGCTGAGATGAGGTCAAATGGAAGCAAATTTGAAGAAAATCCAGCACTGCAGTCAGGTATCCGTATAAAATAAAACTTAACTTTTATTGACTTGTAGCAACTACAAGTCAATAAAAGTTAAGTTTTATTTTATACGGATACCTGACTGCAGTGCTGGATTTTCTTCAAATTTGCTTCCATTCACATATAGGGTAGGGGTTCCCGTATAGGGTAGGAGTTCCCGTATAGGGTTGAGGTTCACGCATAGGGTAGAGGTTCACGTATAGGGTAGAGATTCACATACTGAGTAGAGGTTCAAGTATAGGGTAGAGATTCACATATAGGGTAGAGGTTCACGTATAGGGTAGATAGTTGACCATTAACTAGTTGACTGTCACCAAAAGTGGCTGTGTTGGCTATAATAGTTTGTGTATGGACTACAGTGATCAAGTTGTGGGTGATGTTTGTATTGTGAGTGTCTATTTGTATCACTAACACACACCTACAACGTATAAGTCATTTCCGCCTCATGCACAAGATGGAGGGGGGCCTATTTTTTATAGAAGGCACTCAGATCACACTCAGATAACATCCAAGTGCCTTCTGTGCTTCATTCATTCCTATTGGACGTTCCGTCCCAAATATTGGAACAGAGCACCAGAGCTCCGCTGGGACAGGATACTTGGTCAGGTTCTTGTAGCCTTCCTGTTCATTAATCTTAACCAATTTTCATACATTACCTATGTTTTGGGTAGCCAAAAGTACGGCAGAACACTCATTGTTGTTTGTGTGTTTTGGTTGACTTATTCCATACTAGTTGGAGTCATTTTCATCCAATTTATTACTGATTATATTTTAGACCATCTAAAATGTAGAGAATCGTCTCTATACCTGATATGAGCATTCAAAGGTCCACACCAAAATATACGGCACTGACAATATTCTGAATAAATCTGGAGACCACGCTCAGTCTTTAAAAACCATGGCCCATGCTTCAATTAAAATTTTTGCCAAAAATTGGAGTAAATTACTTAGTATGTGGGCTATAGAGTCTGAGAGTCTGTCAAGTCTATCTATAAGTTTAGTCTAGTCATAAAAGGACTGTCAACTAGATGCAGAATTGGGAGGGACAGGCAGTAGGCTAAACAATCAATTACAAAAAGTGGCTATTAGAGATGAGCGAACAGTAAAATGTTCGAGATTCGATATTCGTTTCGAGTAGCCCCTCAATATTCGACTACTCGAATCGAATATCGAATGCTATTATACTCTATGGGGGGAAAATGCTCGTTTCAGGGGTAGGCAACGTTCGATCAAATTATACTTACCAAGTCCACGAGTGAGGGTCGGGCTGGATCCTCCGAGAAGTCTTCTCCGTACAGCGTCCCCGCGGTATCTTCCGGCTTTGAATTCACTCTGCCAGGCATCGGGCCTGAGCAGAGCCGACTGCGCATGTCCGAACTACAAGCCCTATGCCTGGCAGAGTGAATTCAGAGCCGGAAGAAGCCGCGGGGAAGCTGCACGGAGAAGACTTCTAAAGGTAGGAGAAGAACCAGCGTTGATTGGCCGACTGTATAGCATTCGGCCAATCAATACTGGTTCTGCATCGAACTTTTCCATTCGAATAGCGAGTGGTACTCGATCGAGTACAAGTATTTTGAATACCGTAGTATTTGATCGAATACCTACTCGGTCGAGTACTACTCGCTCATCTCTAGTGGCTACCATTAAAAGTGCCACCACCTGTAATAAATGATAATGGAGACCCGTGTGAATATAACCTATCTATCTTTATGTCCTCAACATTGTTGGCTTCATTCTCAGTTGTCAGACTCATATCAATATGGGGCCATTTACTAATCTTGTCTAATTTTTACACTAGGCAGTCTTAAGATGTGCCAGATGTATGCCGATGGTTGATGTTGAGTGATAGTTGACTTTCTATTGAGTTTGGCTTCCGACAAAAATGTAGCGTTTTTGGTACATAGTGCTGCATTATAACACATGACCCTTTACCATCAATTCCTTTTCCCCATCAGAAAAGGGACAAAAAATCTCAAAAACAGTAAATGTCATCCAATGTACAACATTTTTGGAACAAATTGCACCAGACTCCGGGTTCATCTTAGTAAATAGTTGTCATTATATATTACAAACAATATTCTAAGACGTGTTAATTTCCAGCACTGGGGTTGAGCCGATCTTGAGATTTCAGCATCGATTTTAAAATCCGATTTCTGATCATTTTCCAGCCGATCACGATCGTGAAATTTGCTCGATCACCGATCAGGATCCGATCTTTCCCGATTCCGGACGCTTAACCCTAGTCAATGCTTCTCTATGGGAAAAGTCACTTTTAGGGTTCAGCCGATCTTGATATTTCAAAATCCAATTTCTGATAATTTTCTAGCCGATCCCAATCTCGATCGTGAAATTTGCTCGATTGCCGATTGGGATCCGATCTTTTCCAATCTGATCACTCAACCCTATCAAGCTATGAAAACGCATATCCATATAGCCAATAACTCCAAGGGGACATTTCCTCAGACTGTAAAGGTTCTCTTTCCTTCTCTTCTCCATTTGGCCCAGACCACCATGAACGCTTCCTCCAGCCTGTAAAGTTTTCCACACGAGCATCTTAGGTTCCTCATATTTCCATCATCCCCTCCATCCTGGTGCCATAACATCCTGCAGCAACCTCTAATCCTGTAACAGCAACGTATAGATAGCACTCGTGAAAATACCATTACCAAACAGATAGTGCCCCCTATAATAATGTCACACATAGTGTTGTCTGAAATAGGTGTGCCCACAAAATATTATACTCCATAGTAATAATGCTCTTCTTCACAAGTTATCCATTGGTTACCCTTTTCACCCAAACATTTTGGGTGGGAGAGTGTTTTGGGAAAATGACTTAACACATGGTACACCGGCAAATTATTTGACTTAAGCTGAGCCTCTAACTATACCAATGGTTCTTTGACTCCACCTAGTCCATTTGTGTCTCTCATAGTATAATGCCCCTCAGTAGTCCCAACACAGTAGAATGTCCCCCAGTGGCCCCTATACAGTGTAATGCCCCCACATTATAATGGCCCCCACACAGTATACAGTCCCTCAGTGATCCCCATGCAGTATAATGCTCCACCAATGGCCCATATGAAATACAATGCCTCCCATTAATATAATGTCTCATAGTATCTCCCACACAGTATAATGCCCCTCAGTGGCCTCAAACATAATGCCCCTTAGTGTACTCGCATACTATAATGGCCCTTAGTGTCCTCACATAGTATAATGCCCCTCACTACCTTCAGACACTATAATGCCCCTCAGTGCCCTCAGACACTATAATGCCCCTCAGTGCAAAAAATAGGTTTTTATAAAAGTGTCCTGTATTGTATAGCTACCCAGGGAGAGTCCTAATATTAGCCTTGAGTTGCCCCCAAATAGCCACTGGAATGGTCAGGAGAGAGTGTAGAGAAAATATCACCCCTACCCCTTGCTATGCAACCGAACCCTGTAACCGAATAGACTGACCCTCCATTTTGCCTTTAACTATGACTGTTATATTGTCATATAAAAGTGCTGAGAATCTTTTGATGAAGATTACCCATAATTCACTATGCATTACAAATGAGACACCTAAATATAGCTAGACATCAGTTGCCACCATTCCTAACCCCTGGTTACTGCACTGCTCGGGGCCGGTGGGAGGTTTGTCAGGAAAACCATAATGACTAGAGTATGACTAATGACAGGGAGTCTGTATACTTCACCCCCCCCCTCCCCCACACACTTCTTGCTTACTCTCTTCCATTCTTGCAAAGTAGGTAAATCCAACCTGATAAAGTGACCGTCACACCTTACCAGTCTTCAGCTAAGTGGTAGATGCCACAGGGGTCTCTCTCTGACACGGTTGGGGTATAGGGCACCACTATGAGGGCTGCTTCCTCTAGCCAGTCTCCACTGTCTCCTCACCGGTTTCCAGAACACAGTTACACCATCTTCTCCTATTGGCATCTTGGACTCCACTTTGGGCTCCTCAAGTCTTTGTCATCCGGTTTCTCTTGGATGGTTCCCCCTACCGTCCATGAGTCTTGACGCTCTGAACTGAAATGTGTACAGCAGGGGTGCCCAATACGTCGATCGCGATCTACCGGTCGATCGCAAAGGACGTATGGGTCAATCGCGGGATGCAGCCAGGGATCCCCGGTATCTTCTTGTTCACAGTGCAGGCTGAGAGTCGACTCTCAGCCTGCGCTGTGAACAAGCACTCCGGAAACTTGCAGGCCGGGCAGCAGCAGCTCCGGGGGATGACGCGCTGCCACCGCCCCAGCCTGCCAGTGTCCAGAGATAACTCTCAGCCTGCGCTGTGAACAAGCAGACACCGGGGATCCCTGGGTGGCCACAGAACGCTGCTGTCTCCTGCTCTCGCGTACCGCCCAACTCTGCCCACCTGCCCGCCCACGGACACACCCATCCTGCCCTGCCCACAGGCCCGCCCCGGCCCCGCCCACAAGAAGTGGGTAGTAGATCTTTTGCCTTGGTCAGTTTATAAAGTAGCTCACATGCTGAAAAAGTGTGAGCACCCCTGGTGTGCACCAACAGCTGTGGGTTTACCATCCCAAAATTCCACCCACTTCATACTCTTGCTCTTGACATCTGTAACACCCACGACCTCTATCATTGCGGGGCTTAGTCACACTCCACGTTACAATCACATCTACAGATGCCGTAATGTTGAGTTTGCCATTTGATCCAACTCTTTGGGAAGTTGACATTCTTCTATCTTTGGTTTGTCGATAGGACTGCGAGTAACGCTTCATACACCTTGCCGTGTCCTCCTGATTCTCAAATACATTACCCATAGAATACCAAAAGATGTATTCTGTACCGAGAACCTTCTTCTATATCTCGCCTTTCCATATAGCCCTTTAGTTCTAGCACATTCTACAAACCATCCAAAGAGTTACATTTTTTCCCAAAAAAATTTAGCACCATTCTCCCTTAAACAGCGCCACTCCAGGTTGGACACGGTATTGCACCTCAGTCCTATTCCTTTCAATAGATCTGAGCGACAATACCTATAAAGAGGTGTCATGTTTTTCCAACCACCTCTGCTACATCTCATCACACCCATTTATCCTTTACGAAACCTTCCCTTCGCTCTGTATTTATACCCATAACCGTCAAAATAACCCCAAAATTAGGATCCGGACTCATGTTCTGCTTTGATAAACACTTTCCGTGCTAAGATGCCTGCTCGCTGTATTTTTTATTTTTTTTTTTGCTTTTTTTTTACTGGCAGCGCTAACTATGCCCAGCAGAGGAGGGAAAAAAAAAAATGGAACTCATTAGCATTCACTGGCAAAAGATTGGCAAAAATCTTGCGCATTGTGTTCACATCTTGGCACCGAAATGGTTAGGGATCGAGTCCCACAACATCATGCTTATCTCATTGTGTTAGAGAGCTCTTGAGAATGTTATTAGCTGGGTGTACGTCTTGCCGTTTTTTTCCACATGAGGCAGATGGGTAATTACGACGCTAATAGTCTGATTGAGAGAAATCAGATGCAGTGGTTCGCCCAATTAGATGATACATTAGCTTCCGTCTTTGTAAGCAGCTAATGTGTGAAGCAAAGTGGTATTTTTGAGGGTCAGAATCCTTAAACAAGTGCCGAGTTTCAAATTATTGTGTGTGTGTCTCCTCTCTCTCTCCCTCTCTCTCGCGCGCTCTCTCTCTCCGTCTCTCTCTTTTTTTTTTTCTAATGGAGGAAGAGTGCTAAGTCTTCATTACTAAAAGCATAGAAAATGCAAATCAGGGTCTGAAACAAAAGAGGAAAGGGACAGGCGAGAATATTTGCTGTCCAATGTTTCAACCTACAACATCAATTACATTGAAACGCCGTGCATGGGAGACTAATCAAGAATGGTATAATTGTAATAATTGTGCGCTTTTGTTGGAGAGGCGATGCTGTTGTTATGGTCGGCCATTTGTTTCTCACTATTGTTAAAAAGGGGGGGAAAGATTTACAAAATGTATCGGAGGAATTAGGAAGGTAACAGTGCGAGGCGCGTTCTGCTCCCGAAACAACGGGAAAAAAGGGGATTTTGCTGCGTTTCAAAAGTAGAGGAAAAATTGCGCGAGGGGCAGACATTGGAGTGAAGGTCGTCGAGGGGAAGGAAGGAAATTTTTTGTATTTTTTTTTTATGGTAGGAAATGGTAAAACTTTTTGGGCCGTCATCGATAACCCTCCCAACCACACTGCAATACCAGACACAACCTATACGTGGCACTATGTAAGAGGAAGGGAAGCTGCCATGTTTTTGTAAATCTGTGTAAACCCTTTAAAGCAATGGTTCTACAGCTGTCTTGTTCCTAAAGCAAGTTGTCACCTATATAGCACCCACTACTACATTCACTG
Organism: Leptodactylus fuscus; assembly: GCF_031893055.1. Lineage (NCBI taxonomy): Eukaryota > Metazoa > Chordata > Amphibia > Anura > Leptodactylidae > Leptodactylus > Leptodactylus fuscus. The sequence goes on along the minus strand of NC_134267.1, from coordinate 15,481,441 downwards.
TAATAAAGCTGAATTGCAATACCAGACACAACCTGTAGCCTGGTGTGGTGCTATTTCTAAAAGGAAGCTGCCATGTTTTCGTAAATCTGTGTAAACCCTTTAAAGCAATGGTTCTACAGCTGTCTTGTTCCTAAAGCAAGTTGTCACCTATATAGCACCCACTACTATTCACTGTAATAAAGCTGAATTGCAATACCAGACACCACCTGTAGCCTGGTGTGGTGCTATTTCTAAAAGAAAGCTGCCATGTTTTCGTAAATCTGTGTAAACCCTTTAAAGCAATGGTTCTACAGCTGTCTTGTTCCTAAAGCAAGTTGTCACCTATATAGCACCCACTACTATGTTCACTGTAATAAAGCTGAATTGCAATACCAGTCGCAACCTGTAACCTGGTGTGGTGCTATTTCTAAGAGGAAGCTGCAATGTTTTTGTAAATCCAGGTAACCCCTTTAAGGGAATGACTTTATGGCTGTCACTAACATTGCACCCCAACCATATTCACTGTAATAGAATGGAACTGCAATGCCAGATACAACCTGTAGACTAACATGGCGCTAATTCTAAGAGGAAGCAACTTCAATTGGGATTTTGAAGATTCACACAGCAAATATTCACAGTGTATCAATCCTGAGTTGAGAAAAAGACATGGCCGCACATCCCAGTATTATACATTGGTTGGGACTTTAAGGTTCTTATTGTACATATGAGAATAGAAGGATCAGGGATAGAGATGGGCAAACCTTACAAGAATTATGTTGTCTACCTGTCTCATTTTTGCCAAACCTGGTTTCCCCAAGCTAGAAATGCTGCCCCTTGCGACATCAGGGTACCCTCTGTTCATCTTTCAGGCACCTTGGAGACATCACAGGACCTTGCGGACTGCTAAGGCCTCATTTGGGGTGTGCTAATGTAATGTCACTATAATGCAGACTGGGCCTCAACGGTTCCACGGGGCCCTAAAGTCCCTAAGAAGGCTAAAGGAGTCTTGGAGGTGCCCAAAGTAGGACCTCAAGGGAGCCCAGAAGAGGTGAGAGAAGGTGAATATCAGTGCTCTTTCATTATACTTTGGGTTCTGGCGAGACCATAGAGTATAATAGTGATTGTGGATGGCAAACCTCAAAAGTTTCAGGATCGTGTCAAACTGGAAACTTTTGGTTGAATCTGGTCTCTTCCCAACCAGATCAGATCAGACACATTACATGGCCAGTCAATCCCACTGAAATTAGTACATTTTGCAACCTAAATGCAATGTATGACAACGTTAGGAGTCCCATTAGAACTGTCAGTCGGGACCTTCACCAGCTCAGGTGACTACGCTTATTGAACTTGGCCACCACTTACAGGTATTTGTCATTCCCGTTGATTTTACATGCCCTTTAAGGTTTGCAAATGAAAACAGATTTGCATCTTTTCAACAAATTTATAACTATGGAATGAGAATTGCAACTATGTTTTCATGGCCATGGTTCTCTGAATGGAAAGGTATCATGGTTGTTTACACTGGTTGTTTTATTCTTCCTAATTGATTCATTTGTTATGTTCTGCCGGGGACAATAGGGACTCAGTGTAGAGATGTCCTTTTTTAACCACATTAAATAAAAGCTTTTGTTGATACAGACAAGTACAAATAATCGAAAGCAACAACTGCATATATTCCGGCACGTAACCGAGAAAACTGCAAACGATGATGAGCCCTGAGTAGTTATCCATGAAAATTGGGCTGTGCGTGGAGGCCCAGGAGATCTAGGTAGACATATTCAACTATATCTGTAGGCCAAAACAAACAAAACAAAATTCAGAAATTACATCCTGTATTATACTCCAGAGCTGTGCTCACTATTCTGCTGGTATAGTCACTGTGTACATACTGTACATTACATTACTTATCCTGTATTATACCCCAGAGCTGCGCTCACTATTCTGCTGGTACAGTCACTGTGTACATACATTACATTACTTATCCTGTATTATACCCCAGAGCTGCGCTCACTATTCTGCTGGTACAGTCACTGTGTACATACATTACATTACTTATCCTGTATTATACCCCAGAGCTGCGCTCACTATTCTGCTGGTACAGTCACTGTGTACATACATTACATTACTTATCCTGTATTATACTCCAGAGCTGCGCTCACTATTCTGCTGGTACAGTCACTGTGTACATACATTACATTACTTATCCTGTATTATACCCCAGAGCTGCGCTCACTATTCTGCTGGTACAGTCACTGTGTACATACATTACATTACTTATCCTGTATTATACCCCAGAGCTGCGCTCACTATTCTGCTGGTACAGTCACTGTGTACATACATTACATTACTTATCCTGTATTATACCCCAGAGCTGCGCTCACTATTCTGCTGGTACAGTCACTGTGTACATACATTACTTATCCTGTATTATACTCCAGAGCTGCGCTCACTATTCTGCTGGTACAGTCACTGTGTACATACATTACATTACTTATCCTGTATTATACTCCAGAGCTGCACTCACTATTCTGCTGGTGCAGTCACTGTGTACATACATTACATTACTTATCCTGTATTATACTCCAGAGCTGCACTCACTATTCTGCTGGTGCAGTCACTGTGTACATACATTACATTACTTATCCTGTATTATACTCCAGAGCTGCGCTCACTATTCTGCTGGTACAGTCACTGTGTACATACATTACATTACTTATCCTGTATTATACTCCAGAGCTGCACTCACTATTCTGCTGGTACAGTCACTGTGTACATACATTACATTACTTATCCTGTATTATACCCCAGAGCTGCACTCACTATTCTGCTGGTACAGTCACTGTGTACATACATTACATTACTTATCCTGTATTATACTCCAGAGCTGCACTCACTATTCTGCTGGTGCAGTCACTGTGTACATACATTACATTACTTATCCTGTATTATACTCCAGAGCTGCGCTCACTATTCTGCTGGTGCAGTCACTGTGTACATACATTACATTACTTATCCTGTATTATACTCCAGAGCTGCGCTCACTATTCTGCTGGTACAGTCACTGTGTACATACATTACATTACTTATCCTGTATTATACTCCAGAGCTGCACTCACTATTCTGCTGGTGCAGTCACTGTGTACATACATTACATTACTTATCCTGTATTATACTCCAGAGCTGCGCTCACTATTCTGCTGGTGCAGTCACTGTGTACATACATTACATTACTTATCCTGTATTATACTCCAGAGCTGCGCTCACTATTCTGCTGGTGCAGTCACTGTGTACATACATTACAATACTTATCCTGTACTGATCCTGGTTTACATCCTGCATTATTCTTCCCGAATATGAATGAGCGAGCCAATTTGGATAAAACCAGATTTAACCCGAAGCTTTTGAGGATCGCCTCTCCAATTTTATACCCCATGTGTTTTCCCCATGTGAACTGTTGCCTCATTTTACGGTCTTTCCAGCTATGGCCATGCCCTCTTTGCTATCTATCTGCGGTCTGAGTTCTTTCCCTTTAAGATCACTTATGTAAATAAATGCATTAAAATATAACTAATTCAACGCATTTCCTTCCATAACCTATGAATGACCTTTTATGTTACTGAAAAATTTTGGTCCTGGGATGTTCCATGTGAGACTTCATGTGCAAAGGTTACTCTATAGCCAAAAAAAAGTAAAATTAATAGAATTTAAAAAAAAAAAATTAAATTATAAAAAGTGAAAAGTAAAGTTGACCCAAAATAAAGTTTATTTAGTAGAAATAATAACATAAATTCGTCCGACATATTTGGAAATTTTCCTATATATAACCATGAATTTTACATTTTTGGCTGCTCACTTTACAAATTCTATAAATTAATTTGATATTATTTCCTTATTTTATTTCTCAGTTCACAGAGGGCAGTATTTTGGCGGGTCAAATTGTACTTTCTAATGACACCATTTAATATCACATTAGGTCGCTGGGAAGACATTCTGAATGGGCTGGAACTGTGAACAATATTACATTGCCTTTATTTTGTGGGTCAGTGCATTTACAGTAACATCAAATTTCTAAAATTTTAAAAATTTTAATTTTGAAACCATTGAATAAAAATATTTGCATCACTGTATTTAGACTCCCGTAACATTCTAAAATTGTCTGTCTACAAAGCTGTGTAGGGGGCTCGTTTTTTGCATGATGAAGTATAGTCTATAGTTTTTATCTATAACATTCTTTGATACGTATGACTTTTGCTTACTTTTATTTAATTTTTTTGGAGAGGTGTAGCATTGAAAAAAACAGCAATTTGAGCGTTTTGATTTTTTCTCCTGCTATGGGTTTCACTATATGGGATAAATATTTGTTATATTTTAATAGGATTTTGGTGATGCCTAATATTATTCATATTTGTAAAATGGTGGAATGGGGGTCATCTCCATTTTGGACACATATGTTCTTGTATTTTTTTTGTATTTTTTTTAAACTTTAAAAAAAAAAAAGTATTTACATTTTTTTTTTTTTGGACACTCCCCAATGGGGTTGAACATTTACTCTATAGATTGCTTATATCAGACATAGTTTACGATAAATTATTAGACTTTGGAGTCTTTTCAGAGTATAATAGGTGGAGGCTCAAGGATGGTGTAAAAAATAAAAAACATTTATACTCACCTTTTATCACCTCTTTTGAGCCTCCTTGTGGCGTCTGGCGATCTGTGGCTTCTCCTACAGTTTCTCTGGCGCTCATTTGTGATGTCATGTGGCAGGGGTCACTTCTGAGGCCTGTGATTGGACCTCAGCAGTGACATGGGCACACTGAGAGTCATAATGCCCCCACTGAGGCCCAATGGCAGGTCTCAGTGGTAATCTCAGAAGAGCACCAGACTCCAGCTGTTTTGAGACATCACATGCCCAGAGGGGAAAAACACAGGTCAACAGATGCCACGAGGAGGCCCAAAAGAGGTGAGAGAAGGTGAGTATAATTTTTTTAAAAATATTTATACTTCCCCTGGGTCTTCACTTATTAGAGACCCCAAAGTATAACAATTTCATATCCAGTTCTGTCCAAACATCAAATAAAACAAATCTTTTGAGGTTTGGCCATCCCTACAATTGACTATTGTGGGTGTTGGGGAGGAGTGCCTATATGGATAGATGGGGGAGTGCCTATATGGATAGATGGGGGAGTGCCTATATAGATAGATGGGGAGGAGGAGTGCCTATATGGATAGATGGGGAGGAGTGCCTATATGGATAAATGGGGAGGAGGAGTGCCTTTATGTATAGATGGGGAGGAGTGCCTATATGGATAGATGGGGAGGAGTACCTGTATGGATAGATGGGGAGGAGTGCCTGTATGGATAGATGGGGAGGAGGAGTGCCTATATGGATAGATGGGAAGGAGTGTCTATATGGATAGATGGGGGAGTGCCTATATAGATAGATGGGGAGGAGGAGTGCCTATATGGATAGATGGGGAGGAGTGTCTATATGGATAGATGGGGAGGAGGAGTGCCTATATGGATACATGGGAGGAGTGTCTATATGGATAAATGGGGAAGAGTGTCTATATGGATAGATGGGGAGGAGTGTCTATATGGATAAATGGGGAGGAGTGTCTATATGGATAGATGGGGAGGAGTGTCTATATGGATAGATGGAGAGGAGTGCCTATATGGATAGATGGGGAGGAGTACCTGTATGGATAGATGGGGAGGAGTGCCTGTATGGATAGATGGGGAGGAGGAGTGCCTATATGGATAGATGGGGAGGAGGAGTGTCTATATGGATAGATGGGGAGGAGTGCCTATATGGATAGATGGGGAGGAGTGTCTATATGGATAGATGGAGAGGAGTGCCTATATGGATAGATGGGGAGGAGTGCCTATATGGATAGATGGGGAGGAGTGCCTGTATGGATAGATGGGGAGGAGGAGTGCCTATATGGATAGATGGGGAGGAGTGTCTATATGGATAGATGGGGAGGAGGAGTGCCTATATGGATACATGGGAGGAGTGTCTATATGGATAAATGGGGAAGAGTGTCTATATGGATAGATGGGGAGGAGTGTCTATATGGATAAATGGGGAGGAGTGTCTATATGGATAGATGGGGAGGAGTGTCTATATGGATAGATGGAGAGGAGTGCCTATATGGATAGATGGGGAGGAGTACCTGTATGGATAGATGGGGAGGAGTGCCTGTATGGATAGATGGGGAGGAGGAGTGCCTATATGGATAGATGGGGAGGAGTGTCTATATGGATAGATGGGGAGGAGGAGTGCCTATATGGATACATGGGAGGAGTGTCTATATGGATAAATGGGGAAGAGTGTCTATATGGATAGATGGGGAGGAGTGCCTATATGGATAGATGGGGAGGAGTGCCTATATGGATAGATGGGGAGGAGTGCCTATATGGATAGATGGGGAGGAGTGCCTGTATGGATAGATGGGGAGGAGGAGTGCCTATATGGATACATGGGAGGAGTGTCTATATGGATAAATGGGGAAGAGTGTCTATATGGATAGATGGGGAGGAGGGCCTATATGGATAGATGGGGAGGAGTGCCTATATGGATAGATGGGGAGGAGTGCCTGTATGATAGATGGGGAGGAGGGCCTATATGGATAGATGGGGAGGAGTGTCTATATGGATAGATGGGGAGGAGTGCCTATATGGATAGATGGGGAGGAGTGCCTATATGGATAAATGGGGAGGAGTGCCTATATGAATAGATGGGAGGATTGCCTATATGGATAAATGGGGAGGAGTGCCTATATGGATAGATGAGGAGGAGGAGTGCCTATATGGATAGATGGGAGGAGTGCCTATATGGATAAATGGGGAGGAGGAGTGCCTATATGGATAGATGGGAGGAGTGCCTATATGGATAGATGGGGAAGAGGAGTGCCTATATGGATAGATGGGGAGGAGTACCTGTATGGATAGATGGGGAGGAGTGTCTATATGGATACATGGGGAGGAGTGTCTATATGGATAGATGGGAGGAGGAGTGCCTATATGATAGATGTGGAGGAGGAGTGCCTATATGGATAGATGGGGAGGAGTGCCTATATGGATAGATGGGGAGGAGGAGTGCCTATATGGATACATGGGAGGAGTGCCTGTATGGATAGATGGGGAGGAGTGCCTATATGGATACATGGGAGGAGTGCCTGTATGGATAGATGGGGAGGAGTGCCTATATGGATAGATGGGGAGGAGGAGTGCCTATATGGATAGATGGGGAGGAGTGCCTATATGGATAGATGGGGAGGAGTGCCTATATGGATAGATGGGGAGGAGTACCTGTATGGATAGATGGGGAGGAGTGTCTATATGGATACATGGGGAGGAGTGCCTATATGGATAGATGGGGAGGAGGAGTGCCTATATGGATAGATGGGGAGGAGTGCCTATATGGATAGATGGGGAGGAGGAGTGCCTATATGATAGATGTGGAGGAGGAGTGCCTATATGGATAGATGGGGAGGAGTACCTGTATGGATAGATGGGGAGGAGTGCCTATATGGATAGATGGGGAGGAGGAGTGCCTATATGGATACATGGGAGGAGTGCCTGTATGGATAGATGGGGAGGAGGAGTGCCTATATGGATAGATGGGGAGGAGTGTCTATATGGATAGATGGGAGGAGTGCCTATATGGATACATGGGAGGAGTGCCTGTATGGATAGATGGGGAGGAGGAGTGCCTATATGGATAGATGGGGAGGAGTGTCTATATGGATAGATGGGAGGAGTGCCTATATGGATAGATGGGGAGGAGTGCCTATATGGATAAATGGGGAGGAGTGCCTATATGGATAGATGGGGAGGAGTGTCTATATGGATAGATGGGAGGAGTGCCTATATGGATAGATGGGGAGGAGTGTCTATATGGATAGATGGGAGGAGTGCCTATATGGATAGATGGGGAGGAGTACCTGTATAGTATATAGCCAATACAATTTACGTGGGTGAGTTTATCAATGTCTTCAGAAATCTTCTGGACCCTTCCACCCAGGTTCTTACCTTTCATTTTGTCACTTTATATTACCAAGAGGACGTCCAAACACTATAAGCTGGAGGTGGAGGATATTACTATACACTTATTACCTATTCTCGGGCAAATTTGAAATGTTTTGATTTATTTGTTTTCATAAGTCAACTTTTGCAAACTTCTAGAAACTTTGTATCGTTATTTTCTCTTTATTGTTCCAACCACTCCGGAAACTTTTTGCAGTCCTTCATTCGCCCTCGCTTGCTCTCCTGGTATCAGCCTATACCGAAGCCTTCGGCACATAAAGCTTCCTTTCTGTCTGCGATCATTGTATCGATCTTTAAGTATGGGTAGACAAGGTCTATTTTTTTCTGGATGTTTTTGTTTTATTTTTTTTTTCTCCTTGCTAGGTTTCAGTATTTCAGCATTACTAGTTATTTCTATGTTAATTTTCTCTAAAGTGTTTATACAAATCTAGCCGAACGATCATCTGCAGACATGTTGATGGAAAATATTACATTGAAAGGAGCAGCTTGCCGCCTCTGAAATGAATGGAAGTTGGCAGTCAAGGCCAGGTTTTTATGTGGTTCTTTACTGTGCGCGCAGCGGAGTGATTAGGATCTTTTTTAACCTAGCGATAAGAGGTAACATTTGCCTTATTTCCATTGCCTACGTTCAAAAAGAAAAAAAAAAAAGTTACAATATTGTATGCAAAAAAAATAAAATAAAAAATTCCAAAGTTCGACAATGAACCTTTCCGGTTGTACTAGTTTTCGTTAAAATAAATGATTCCGCTATAAGGTTTCATTGAGATTAATATTGGCGGCTCATCCGCAGCCTTCCGGTAAATGAGAGCGTCTCTATTTGCAGGAAGTTCCCAGCAGTACGGTTTTGTTGTACAAAAAGATGAAAATGGATCTGAGAAGGTATTGGGCCGTTGCCATTGATATGAATGGGAAAGCCTGGTGGGGTTCTTCACAAAGGCTGGTGGCGCCGCGTTCTTCTTTCCTCGGGCGCAGTTTTTTTTTACTAGGAACAATTAGGATCTCCGGAGAAAAGTGTGCGGTGAATTGTTAAAGAGAGCGAAGAAAAATGAAATCCTTAAAAACGCCGCCTGGTTGTCGGCTAATGTTTCCACTATCACTTATTTAGAGTCTTTCAGTTCTTTTAATAAATGCGAGGAGGATATTCCCAAGTCGTAAAAACGGGATTTAGAGGAATAAAGGAGGCCGAGGACGACATCCTGCCATCTTGTATTATTTACAGGCAGCGCCGCACCTCCCATGAGGCGACCTGAAGCGACCACTTAAGGCGGCGCTATGCCAGGGCCCCAGGGAGGGCGGCATTTTTGCTTACCTAAGCCAGTCCAGGACAAGCTGTCCAGGACTGACTTAGCACCGAGCGGTGGATTGGGGAGGCCGCTGGAGCAGTGCTGCTCCAGCGGCCTCCCCTCACGCTCAGGCAGAGAGCAGGTCCTCTCCCTGCCTGCGAACACCGCTAAGCCCCACCCCATTTGCTTCACCCCGCCCCCTCCGCTTCGCTCCGCCCCCTCCTCCCGGGGGGGGGGCAGCTTTCTGTCGTCCGCCTCGGGCGGCAAAAAGGGCAGGTTCACCCCTGTTTACAGGTCTGTATAAACCATAAGAAGATGGAGGTAGAAGGGGTTAAACCGTGAGTCTTCTCGGCAAATCCTATTAAAATTGGTAATATCACCCGGACACCATGTCATAAGAATTGCAGACTCGGAGGGCTACAGTGCAAAAACTGTCTTTTTAGCCCCCTTGGCCTTGCACACTCCGAATAAGCCCCCTTGCGGTTGAGTTTTTCCTCAATAGTACACTGACCCATTCATTTCCATGGGCCTTACACATGACTGTGAATGACACAGTCACATGCCACGGGTCGCAAAATGTGGAACAGGTCCTATTCCAGTCTGATTTTGCAACCCTGCTTTCCATAACCGCTGTAATCTTGTATGTTCTCGCCATGCCCGCTTTTTGGGAAACACATAAAAAAAAGAGCCACACATTTTTTGCACAAAAACTTAATATGTGCAGAAAATTTGCATCATTCAATGCCATACATGATAAATTGGCTTGCAACGTATAATAAATCTGCCCCAATCTGACCCTGTCTGGTCCTCAATACAAATGTTATTGGAGTTTTCCACTTTGGACAAGGTCCCTTTGCATTTCCTGATCTCTCTTGACAAGCAGGAAATGACCACTAAGTCGATCACTGATCACTGTAGTGATTCACCTAGGCCAGTGATTGTAGCAAGAAGTCGAATCTGGCTCGGATTCAATGTCAAAGCCGATACAGCAGGGGACTGTGATTACTGCTTCTTTAATTTTATTAAAGGGTATCTTTCACCAAGTTGACCATTTCTTTGTATCCTTGGATAGGCTCTGCTCCACTGATTCCAATGAAGTTGGAATTTTTTCTCTAGCCCCCTCCATTCCCTTGCAATCCTTTCTATTAATTTCAGCACAATTCTGATCGCTGTTGTCAAGTAGGCGGACCTAAGACTGCTCCACCCTAGGACCGCCCACAAGGACCATTTTCTCCAGCCTAGGACCTCCCACCTGATAGTAGAGTGCTTAAATAGCTTACAGGGGCTGAAATGAACAGCATTGATTGCTCAGGAACGGTGTGGGCTAGAGAAAAAATTCCAACTGCTCTGGAATCAGTGTAACGGCACCTATTGGAGACTTGATCATGGTGAAGGTGGTGAAAGATCCTCTTTAGCTCATTCTGAAGTTTTTTTTAAAAAAAATGACTGTACAAGAGTAGACTCTTTAAAGATACATTTGTAACAATACATTTAGTGCAAATGGAATGTAATATATAATATATTCTTTTTTTTTAAATTGACATACCCCAATAATTTTCATTATAAGTATAGCCCGCCAACAAGATGCAGCCTCATCCCCGCAGCAACTCATATAAAGACAAGGACATTTGTAAATTTCCTCTATCTCGGTTAATATCAAGAAGTGAATTATAAGTTTAATATTATTATCGCCTCTCATTATTACTATCAGTGTTATTGGAGCAGATAACTGTCCTCCAGGAAGGAGGTTTTGCTGGAGTTTGGGAAGCTCCGCACAACAAAAAGGAAAACCAATAAGTCAGACAAAAGAACAGAAAGTCGGAAACAAAACAAGATACTGCGCAAGTTACAAAAGAAACCAAATAAAAATATAAAGGGAACAAGAAGAGAGATAATTAAGAAGATAGAAAGCAAAGGGTGTAATCTTGTAATAAAAGGCGAGCCAGACACAAATAAAGATAAGACGCGGAGGAAAACGCTGGGCCGGGAAGAAAGGAAAGTGCACAAAACATTCATGAATTATCTGCTGAATGAGGATGACAAAGCTCCGGACATGTAGACTTCAGCAGATGTTCTTAGAGGATGAGTTAAAGGAACACGAACCCCATAGTTGTCTTCTTATTAGTCATCGGTGTTATAATACAAGTACTGACATATGTCATATGACATATCCACCCATCCCCGCTCCTGTCCAGGCCCTCTTCACTTTGGCTTCCAGTGGCTGGTACGTGGAAATATGGTAGCGGATATTGGTGTTACCTGTTGGAATAATCTGACAAATAATAGCCCAATGTGGGGACCATAAAAGTGGGCAATGTACAATGTGGGGGCCATAAAAAGGGGCAATGTACCATGTAGGGGCCATAAATGGCTGAAATATGTGGTGTGAGGGACATAAAAGGGGCAATGTACCATGGTGGGGGTCATAAATGGCAGAATTATGTGGTGTGGGGACATAAAAAGGGACAATGTACCATGTTGGGGCCATAAGTGGCTGAATTATATGGTGTGGGGGACATAAAATGGGCAATGAACCATGTTGGGGCCATAAATGGCAGAATTATGTGGTGTGGGGGACATAAAAGTGGCAATGTACCATGTGGTGGCCATAAATGGCAGAAAGAGAGATCGGGGGGATCCGCCTCATTGGTATCCGCCTCATTACGTTATGGTCATTTTTTACGTTAAATTGGACACTGCCTATAGGATTATTACCAAAGGTATCAGCACTATTTTATCCACCCATTGCCCGCTCCTGTCCAGGCCCTCTTCACTTTGGCTTCCAGTGGCTAGTACGTGAAAATATGGTGGATATTGGTGTTACCTGTTGGAATAATCTGATCTAGCCTAATGTGGGGACCATAAAAGTGGGCAATGTACAATGTGGGGGCCATAAAAAGGGGCAATGTACCATGTAGGGGCCATAAATGGCTGAACTATATGTGTGGGGGACATAAAATGGGTAATGTACCATGTTGGGGCCATAAATGGCAGCATTATATGGTGTGGGGGACATAAGAGGGGCAATGTACCATGTGGTGGTCATAAATGGCAGCATTATATGATGTGGGGGACATAAAAGGGGCAATGTACCATGTGGTGGCCATAAATGGCAGAATTATATGGTGGTGGGGACATAAAAGAAGACAATGTACCATGTGAGAGGCAGTAAAGGAGGCCAGATGTACCCAGTTGGGACCATAGAAGGGGGCAATATACTTTAGACCTGAAAATGGATGGACAGTATTGGTAAAGAGGGGGCATGACCTTATAATTTTGATGGGGGGGGGGGCCAGACCTAATTTTGTTTGTGGATTCCACTATGACAAACCCACCCCTGCTGTTAGGTTGCGTTGATGGTGGCAGATTCGGAATGGGGACTGTACTTGTCATCCAATTGTAGTTCCTTCCCCTACAACTGAATGGAATCAGAGAAAGGTTGTTCAGTCCATTTCTCTGGCAGGGGTGCTCTTAAAGGGAGTTACACTTAAAGGCAATGTATCACCAGAAATTGAAATGTGAATTCCATTCCTTCTAGGTAATCTTTGGAGGTGATGTTGGGACCAACCACTGACCACTAGGGACCGCCTGAATGATTGATGAGTTAGATCTTATAGATAAAACATCCTGTGTGTGCCGTAATAGCAACAAAGATTAACAATGAGCATATGGATGGGCCGTATAGATGAATGATCATTTCCTTTCCAAGATCCCAAAGCTGAAGATGAGACTAAAAACTTTTAGCCCTAAAATTAAACCCTAAAAGGATTAAGATAATGTGTTACATGGGATATGGTAGTAGATTCTTCTTCTAAGAAGAGCTATTTGGGCTAGAGGTTGGGCAAAGACATGGAGGCAGTGAATGGTCCTCTTTAACTAGCCCCTAATAGTAGATGATGGGCGAAGGATCAGACATGTTGAATTTGAACATGCCCCATCCTCTGTACCAGTTGGAGATAAGTTCTGTCATCAACTTATTCCCTACTCCTTATTGGAAATGGAGCATCTCAAAGTGATGACAGTAAGCCCCTTAACCCTTTAGATGGCCATACACTGGTTTGTGTCCGTACAAGATGCCACCTTTACCCTCTATGTCCAATACTTTTGTGTTCCGAAAACAAAAAGTTTGGACATATAGAAATTTAGGGTCTGAGGATCTACTATAGGGGAAAAGTCAAGACACCTCCATACCCATTAGGATCAACAGGTCCAGCCAAAATAGGCAAGTTGCGCCAATATTCATCTAACAGCCACCTATAGAGCCACCAAAATGGATGTGGCTAGGTCCAAGTCTCTGTGGGTACATCCGAGCCATCTTAGACATCCGAAACCCAAACATGTGTCCAATTTGTTTAATGCAGTGGCATATTTTTGGACCTTGTTTTTTAGCCATACGTAAAATACAGTTACAACATCTTGTTATTTGAGGCCATAAGGGTATAAGATTAAAAACAATGCAAAACATGTAGAAGTAACAAAGCAGTACGGTCATGTAGATATGCTTCACATCATAACACAACGTGCCATCTGATGTCTACTACAGAAGCCGAACAACACAGGAACATGTAACTCGGCTGACTTCAAAAGCTTCCATCTGAGGTTCCCTAAATCCAGAGGACCCTGCTTGTGTTTGAACTGTGGAACTTCTGCGGATTCTTTCAGTCATGTAATGACGTTGGTGCCTTGTAAAGACGGAAAACATATGCTGGTCCTACAACAATCTTTACCTTAAGGGACAACTCAGAATCGTTTGATATCCACATTGCTGAAAATCAGGCCAGAAAGAGAGAAAATACAAGACTTCTATGGATGGATGGATGGATAGATAGATAGATAGATAGATAGATAGATAGATAGATAGATAGATAGATAGATAGATAGATAAATAGGAGATAGATAGATAGATAGATAGATAGATAGGAGATAGATAGATAGATAGATAGATAGATAGATAGATAGGAGGGAGATAGATAGATAGATAGATAGATAGATAGATAGATAGATAGATAGATAGGAGATAGATAGATAGATAAGAGATAGATAGATAGATAGATAGATAGATAGATAATAGATAGATAGATAGATAGATAGATAGATAGATAGGAGATAGATAGATAGATAGATAGATAGATAGATAGATAATAGATAAATAGATAGATAGATAGATAGATAGATAGATGATAGATAGGAGATAGATAGACAAATATTAGATAGATATGAGATAGATGATAGATAGATAGATAGATAGATAGATAGATAGATAGATAGATAGATAAATATTAGATAGATATGAAATAGATGATTGATAGATAGATAGATAGATAGATATATAGATAGATAGATATTAGATAGATAGATATGAAATAGATGATAGATAGATAGATAGATAGATAGATAGATAGATAGATAGATAGATAGATAGATAGATACAGATAGGAGATAGATAGATAGATAGATAGATAGATAGATAGATAGATAGATAGATAGATAGATAGGAGATAGATAGCTAGATAGATAGATAAGAGATAGATAGATAGATAGATAGATAGATAGATAATTGATAGATAGATAGATAGGAGATAGATAGATAGATAGATAGATAGATAGATAGATAGATAGATAGATAGATGATAGATAGGAGATAGATAGATAAATATTAGATAGATAGATATGAGATAGATGATAGATAGATAGATAGATAGATAGATAGATAGATAGATAAATATTAGATAGATATGAAATAGATGATAGATAGATAGATAGATAGATAGATAGATAGATAGATAGATATTAGATAGATAGATAGATAGATAGATAGATAGATAGATAGATAGATATGAAATAGATGATAGATAGATAGATAGATAGATAGATAGATAGATAGATGATAGATAGATAGATAGATAGATAGATAGATAGGAGATAGATAGATAAATATTAGATAGATAGATAGATATAAGATAGATGATAGATAGATAGATAGATAGATAGATAGATAGATAGATAGATAGATAGATAGATAGATAGATAGATACATGAGCTAGCCTTGTCTCTATACAATGAGTCTTGGGCATGGCATTATTGCTGGTTGACCTTCCTTGGAACACTTGTGATAGACACCAACCACTACATACAAGACCTGCCATTTTGGAGACCCAGTCACATGGTCTAGTCATCTGGTCATCGGCTTTCCCAGGTCCTTACAATTGTCCAATGTCCTGTTTTTACACCAATCTCAAAAACTGAGAATTCAACTCCAATCATGAATATTAGTGAAAGAGTTGTATGGCAACCCAACAATGTCTTTGCCCTCTTATTTTTGATACATTATACTGTCGCTTTTTGACCCTCTTCTTTTTGGCCCCTATAAAGTATACTGACCCCTTTTGTTATTAGCTAGGGATAAACAAAACAAATCGGATTGAATCAGACCAAATGTTTCATTTTGGTCTGTACCTGAAGTTTTGGGGTTTGTCATCCGTGAAATACTATTATACTTTGGGGTTTCCTCAGACTTCAGAGTATAATAACTGGAGGCCCAAGGGAGGCGAAGGAAAATAACAAACAGCTACACTCACCTCCCCTCTTCACAGCAACCAGCAGTCTTGAAGCTTTCCTTTCAGGCCTCTTCCGGCCTCTGGCTGATGTCATGTGCCCCAGTGATGTCAGGCAGAGGCTGGAAGAGGCCTTAAGAGGACCTTGGGGGCTGTGAGGATGCACGGGAGAGGTGAGTATAATTGTTTGTTACTTTTAGTCAGCTATTGGTCGCTACTTATTGGATTATTCCATCAGGTAGGGGTCGATATTTTACTCCCATCCATTTCTGCCTTGGTTGGCCTCCACTTCTCCTTCCACGGTACTGTAGAACACCAACTCCTCCCCAGGGGTGAACCATGGCCTTCTGCCGCCTGAGGCAGACATCAGAAAGCTGCCCCCCCTCCCCGGAGGAGGGGGTGGAGCGGAGGGTTCGGGGCCAAACGGAAGGGGCGGGCCCGAGCGGAAGGGGGCAGGGCCGAGAGAGCAGGCAGGGAGAGGACCTGCTCTCTGCCTGAGCGTGGGGGGCTCCAGTGGCCTCCCCAATCCACCGCTCAGTGACGGTGACCCTAAGCCAGTCCAGGACAGCTTGTCCTGGACTGGCTTAGGTCAGCAAAAATGCCGCCCCCCCCATGGCCCTGGCATAGCGCCGCCTGAAGCAGTCGCTTCAGGTTGCCTCATGGGAGGTGCGGCGCTGCTCCTCCCTCTGCAGGAGAAATAGAGGCCGGACTATATAGGACAGTGGATCATTGAGAAAACTATCAGCCCCTAAGTGTTGTAACTTTAATGGCCGATTAAAAAAAATACCGGCCCTTGGTTTATACCAGGAGGCGCCGTCTCAGTTCCCCTCATGGCATGGCCACCCCTGGTCGAACCTTATGCATTATTTTTGCAGATACTTATGAAGTGCAATTATTATACCGTACCACGTCGCCTATAAAGACAACCCTGTTATATGGGCTAGACATGTGGCATCTCCTTACTACGCCACACTGAATGGACGGCTTGCCCTTTAAAGATTTGCTAAAATATTGGCGTCGGCTACACGGTATAAAATAAATGAATGCATTTCTTCTCAGCACACAAATGATAGACTCAAGCATATATCTCCAGAGAGGGGCCGCAAACTGCAATTGCCAGGCATTAAACAGTTCATGTGAAATATGTTGCTATACAACGGCACAGCAAATTTTGTGCTCTGTATAATTTTGCCCAGCACACAGTGCAAGGAGGGCTGCCAAGACTTGCAGCGCGGATATTGAGGCATCGCTAAGGTTTGGATTAATATCTTGAGCAGCCATTATTGTACTCGAGTGCTTTTGTGTTCCCAAATCTGACATCTGGAGGGTTATAACTCACAGTATGGCACAACTGTGCTCCCTTTCTCTGTGCAGACAGAAATTGGCCGGGGTCTATTCCTTCCATTGGCCATACTTTGGAATCGCTGCTGTTGAACTGCTATATAAGCAGTCCATAAAACTACATATCAAGGAAAGCAGGTCAGAGCAGATTTATTCCTGCTAGCAGGAGGCACTGGCAGATAATAGCAAAGAAAATTAACAAACAGAAATTTACGACTTTGGGGCATCTCTCTACTATCTCAAGATGCACAAAATGTTCGTGTTTCTACAGGCGAGGAGACCCAGGGCTGCATTCAGAGCCGGTCTGCGCCATGGCACCAGGGGTGATTCTTTTTCGCTAATTTAATCATTTGTGTCTTTATCATGGTCATTGCCCCTGTTATGAGACAACTTCCTCCAGCTGGGAAAAAATACTGGGATTGTCCAATTGTTAAGATAGTGTATTGTATCCGTATCATGGTTAGCGTGTAGGGTTGAGCCGATCTTGAGATTTCAGGACCGATTTTAAAATCCGATTTCCGATCATTTTCCAACCGATCGTGATCGTGAAATTTGCTCGATCGCTGATCGGGACCCGATCTTTCCCGATCCTGATCGCTCAACCTTAGTCAATGCTTCTCTATGGGAAAAGTCACTTTTAGGGTTGAGTCGATCTTGACATTTCAAAATCCGATTTCCGATCATTTTCCAGCTGATCCCTATCGTGAGATTTTGTATTCCGATACTGATCTTTTCCGAACCCGTTCGCTCAACTCTATTAGCATGTAGTTTGTCTGCAATGTTACCCCCAATTACAAAACACTTTTCATAAATGAATAGTACAGGGGAATATAAGAAACTTTGTAATATATCTTATTAAAGAAATCTTCTTCACTTATCAGGCTGAGTTACCTTTGACATAGAAGTCTATGGAGAGGGAGGGGAGAAGGAGGATGCTGGAATAGACACACACTGCTATACAGTAAGTGAAGGAGATCATCTGACACTGCTATTTTTTCAAGATAAGACTACATCAATTAACAGATTCCTCTTTCCCTTCACCTCTCCATAGACTTCTGTGGATTACATATCAATAACAGTCAGAGAGCAGATAAGGAGGAGGAGAGTAGACTGATAAGTAGAGATGAGCGAATGGCATTCGATCAAATTGGTATTCAATCAAATATCAGGCTGTTCGAGATATTCGATTACAATCGAATACCACACGGCAAACGCACTAAAAATTCGTATCCCCTCCCACCTTACCTGCCATTTTTTTAATACCAATAACTGTGCAGGGGAGGTGGGATAGGAAGTAGGAAAGTGTAGGCATCGAAAAAAAATCGGAAAAAGTAATTGGCTGGTTAAATCTGGTGAGCCCCAATTTATACGAATAGTGGATTTCAGATCCGGTTCATATGAGACTGTGAACTATGTGACTGTGAGACAGGGATAGATGTACAGGCAGGGTTAGCTAGGAATTACCTTTATTTAGGTGGGAATGTTACTCAAACAGCTCTTTAGGGCTCTATCTCGTGGCAGCCCATTATATGCTCGTCGGGATCCCTGGCAGCTTGCATTTATGCGGGAGCTGACTTTTTCTCATAGGAATGCATTGACCAGCGTTGATTGGCCGAATGCCATACAGTGTACAGCATTCGGCCAATCAACGCTGGTTCTGCAAGGAGGAGGCAGAGTCTAAGATCGGTCCACAGCAGTCTCCATTGTGGTCCGATCTCAGATGTAGCAGAGTTCAGCTGTGCACTGAACTCGACTACATCTGAGATGTAGCAGAGCTGGCTGTGCGCTGAACTCAGCTACATTTGAGATGTAGCAGTGCTGGCTGTGCGCTGAACTCGGTTACATCTGAGATGTAGCAGAGCTGGCTGTGCGCTGAACTCGACTACATTTGAGAAGTAGCAGAGCTGGCTGTGTACTGAACTCTACTACAACTGAGATGTAGCAGAGCTGGCTGTGCGCTGAACTCGGCTACATCTGAGATGTAGCAGAGCTGGCTGTGCGCTGAACTCGGCTACATCTGAGATGTAGCAGAGCAGGCTGTGCACTGAACTCGACTACATCTAAGATGTAGCAGAGCAGGCTGTGCGCTGAACTCGACTACATCTGAGATCGGACCACAATGGAGACTGCTGTGGACCGATCTTAGACTCCTCCTCCTCCGGCAGAACCAGTGTTGATTGGCTGAATGCTGTACTCTGTATGGCATTCGTCCAATCAATGCTAGTCAATGCATTCCTATGGGAAAAGTCAGCTCCTGCATTATTAGTGGCGTAATACAGTGACTTGGGCATGTTAGATGCCCCCAGACATGCTTCCCCTGCTGTCCCAGTTGCATTCCAGAGGTGTTGGCATCATTTCCTGGGATATCACAGTGGACTTGGTGACTCTCCTGAGTCGAATAGTGGTTTCTCCTGAAACGAAGCTTTTTTTCACCATAGACTATAAAGGGATTCGATATTCATTTGAATAGTCGAATATTGAGGGGCTACTCGAAACGAATATTGAATATTTCACTGTTTGCTCATCTCTACTGATAAGTGGAGAAGGAAACAGATTTCTCCACAGCAGATAATGTGAGGTGGAAAAGCTGCAAGGTGGAAGGGGAGTAATGGTGAGATAGGGGGTGTGTAGCAGACTACTGAAGACTCCCTGAAGACAATGTAGCTATGATATGGTCACAGAACACTCATGACCCGGTTCCACACAAGCCAGAACCAGACTAGAGGAGTTTTTGGTGACCACTTCAGAATACACAGGGCTATGATGATTTGTGATTTTCACGTCTGCATTCTTGGATTGTTGCTATGCCATGGCCCGATACATTAAGACAGTTTTTCCAATGAAATTGCACCAAAATTCTCGTACAGTTTGGACCAAAAACTGGCATTCTTTACTAATATCACATTTACTAACAGTTTTAAACAATCCAGCACCTTGTCCAACATGAGATGGGGATTGATGGGAAATGGGAGGGGACTCTAAAAGGGACAAGACCTAAGATGCAAAACCTTGAATCAAAAATTCCACAAAATGTTGTCACATTTTTGCAGAAAACTAAGCCAAGAAATAGGTGGTATAAAGTTAGAAAGTCAAAAGTTGCACCAGATGTATCAGCCAGCGATAGACACTGTGATAAATCTGGGGTAGTATAAGACTATCTATTCTATGGGAGGGGAGATCGCCTTTAAAGTACGCCAGTTATTAGGAATAAGACAGATTTTGACTCTTCCATGATTGACATCAGTATATCAATATTTGTAACTTTTTACTGTTTCGCGTTGATCACACCAGTTTTTCAAAGTGGGCAGGGCTTAACAGGAGGGGGGCCTCAAGTAGCCTAAAAATGTATTTGGAAATTGATTATAGAGCCAACCAAGACATCTTTTAGGTGGTGTAGGATTGTTCATTTGGCGCACAGACATACAGAATTGGTGCCAAATTTACTAAGGGCGGGTTCACACCTGCGCCTGATCTTCGCTCTGCGAGTTTCCGTCTTCTGCCCCGAGAAACCCAGGGGACAGGGGACGGAAAGCCAGCAGTCAGTTTACAAACCCACCCACTCCAGGTCTCACTTGCGTGCATGCATCCTGATGCTGACGTGCCCCATATGAAGCCCAATCATAGGACCAGGGATAACCTTGGGGCCCATGATGTCACAGTAGAGGGCCAGAGGACTGAAGACATGTACCAGACACCATGACCAAGCCCAGAAAACGTGAGGCAAGGTGAGTATCTATATAATCTTACCACACCACCCCTGAGCCTCACCTTGTTAGACCCCAGAGATTTGTGGGCACCGAACCCAAAATTTTTGGAAAATTTTTGGAAAATTCCATCTCGTTACCCGTCTAGTTCTAGGAGATGAGTCTACCATAGGATATTGTATGATTAGATCCCATCCTACAAGGAATAATACAACCCCAGCCACAACTTTTGTACGATTTGCCGTCTATACAAGGTCACCTAGTTCAAGTATATTACTTAGAACACTTACCCAGGAACTATCCGCCAATTCTGATTTATCTTTCAAGGAAGGACAGAAGTTGACATGGCAGCCACTTATTAGGTCTGTTCTTTTACAATGTAAATGAAGATGCATTAGAATCTCTTGCATGGCTTTTATTATTAAAAAAAAAAATCAATTTTTTTTGCAAAGTCTGTACTTGACAAGGACAAAGCCTGAACACGGATGTCGCCCTAACAGATGTCGGAGATGGAAGAAAAATCTGAGCACTAAATGTAGTAAGACAATGTAGTGCTAGCATGTCGCAGACAACAATATAAGATGCTGATCTGTAACCATATTTAAAAGAAAGCAGCGCGGAGTCACTTAGAATTCAGATCTCCATTGTACAAAGCTATCATTCATCGGCTGTCCATTAAGCACAAGACGCTTTGTCAAATTCTTCCCCAGAGACGGAAGGCTCCATCACATACTGTACAACAAAGAGACACCAATACAGTCACAAAGCACTCAGCGCACATACCTACAATAGAGAACCAAGCACTCTGCCGAGGGAAGGACAGAAGGCCAATTAGATCAGCCTTCGTTTTCAGCGGAGAGTATTTAGGGTGGTTTATTCACAGTCGAGAACACTTGTTTGCTCTGTACTGTACAAGGAATAGTTGCAGAGAGACAGAAGTATCCACTGAATTTATAAGATTGTACAAGGAACAGGGACTGGTTAGTTTGAGATGACTTTGGAGCGGAGGAGTATCTCAGACTCACGGGCCCGGGTGACCCCGTGCACACCCATCAGCTACGTCCCAGCTATACATTTTAGGAGCAATTATATTTCCTTTTTCTTCTCTTTCTGGCCCAGACCACCATGACGACTTCTTTACAACATGTCTGTGCCTACCACAAGTTCCCATCCCCTGTCAATGTCTCGATATAGCAACAGAATTCCTCCATGACTATAGGCTGATCGGCTGTTGTAAGGAGTTTTCTCCTTTCTGACAGTGAAAAGCTATGCATGATAAATCCTCTCACTTCAGTGCACCAGAGGACAGGGGAAAGACATTTACAATCTACAGACTGGGGGCAATCAAAGAAGATAACAAAGGAAACAGAGAAGACGCCACTTAAGTGTCTGTTTTAGGTATTCCAAAGCTTTGGCCCCAAGGTAGCATAACTAGAGGGATAGAGATTACAGGAGGAAGCCCAGAAGAGATGAGGCATGGTGAGTATCGGTGTGAAGTATAATAGATAGATGGATGGATGGATGGATGGATAGATAGATAGATAGATAGATAGATAGATAGATAGATAGATAGGAGATAGATAGATAGATAGATAGATAGATAGATAGATAGGAGATAGATAGATAGATAGATAGATAGATAGATAGATACATAGATAGATAGGAGATAGATAGATAGATAGATAGATAGATAGATAGATATGAGATAGATAGATAGATAGATAGATAGATAGATAGACATGAGATAGATAGATAGATAGGAGATAGATAGATAGATAGATAGATAGATAGACATGAGATAGATAGATAGATAGATAGATAGATAGATAGATAGATAGGAGATAGATAGATAGATAGATAGATAGATAGATAGATAGACATGAGATAGCTAGATAGATAGATAGATAGATAGATAGATAGATAGATTGATAGATAGATAGAAATGAGAGGAGACATGAGATAGATAGATAGATAGATAGATAGATAGATAGATAGATAGATAGGAGATAGATAGATAGATAGATAGGAGATAGATAGATAGATAGATAGATAGATAGATAGACATGAGATAGATAGATAGATAGATAGATAGATAGATACATAGATAGATAGAAATGAGAGGAGACATGAGATAGATAGATAGATAGACATGAGATAGATAGATAGATAGATAGATAGATAGATAGATAGATAGGAGATAGATAGATAGATAGATAGATAGATAGATAGATATGAGATAGATAGATAGATAGATAGATTGATAGATAGATAGAAATGAGAGGAGACATGAGATAGATAGATAGATAGATAGATAGATAGATAGGAGATAGATAGATAGATAGATAGATAGATAGATAGATAGGAGATAGATAGATAGATAGATAGATATGAGATAGATAGATAGATAGATAGATAGATAGATAGATAGATAGATACATAGATAGATAGAAATGAGAGGAGACATGAGATAGATAGATAGATAGATAGATAGATAGATAGATAGACATGAGATAGATAGATAGATAGATAGATAGATAGGAGATAGATAGATAGATAGATAGATAGATAGACATGAGATAGATAGATAGATAGATAGATAGATAGATAGATAGATAGATAGGAGATAGATAGATAGATAGATAGATAGAACAATCTGGTCTGTCAGCAACTTGTATGGATGGAAAAATGTCCTTTTATTGGAAAAAGCAGTACACCACGTATCGGTCCACACTGGGACCTTTCTCAAGTGCAAAAAATAGATAGATAGATAGATAGATAGATAGATAGATGATAGATAGATAGATAGGAGATAGATAGATAGATAGATAGATAGATAGATAATAGATAGATAGATAGATAGATAGATAGATAGATAGGAGTTAGATAGATAGATAGATAGATAGATAGATAGATAGATAGGAGTTAGATAGATAGATAGATAGATAGATAGATAGATAGATAGATAGATTCTCTTATAGAAGGACTGATCTACATAAGAATAACACTGTAACCCTCACATTGGATAAAAGAGTCCAGACATTTCTGAGACATAAAACCCGATTACGTAGCGTTTTGACATTTGGTAGTTGCCGCTTAGTCATCCATTTGTTCTCTAACCTACAATCCCCCTCCACCCCCCAAGACTTTCCAGCCTAATAATTTTTGTTCTCCGCTCAGATATAAGCGTTTAATTGATGTAGATTTTATCTGGCCAGAATATACAAACTTGAAAACAAAAAGCGAAGGCTTCTATTCAGGAGACAATATTACCTTTCAATGATAGGAAAATGCAATACAGGCAACAAGCCATTACAGATACAATGACCACCCAAATCTAGATCCAAAATCCCATTCACGGCTCATGAGCATCGGTCTGTGCGGAGAACGCCCCAACCAACAGGATCATTTAGATATTAATGAAAGCACAAAGTATGTTACATTCAGCAAATCCGTCGCGCGCGCTGCGCAATCTTTAGCCGGGGCTCTTGTAATGAAAATAAAATCTTTCCAACGCCATTGTCCCGCGCCTTTTCTGTAAATCCGCCACATTGATAATTATATTTAGCCTGGACGCATTCTTCTAGACGGACAATTTCCTGGACGTTTACAAAAGAGCAATGGAGGAGATTATTAGAGGACGGACCGAGAGAAGTGTCCCTGGAAATGCTCCTGTGTTAGAAATGTAAAAAGTTTTAGGTGTGGATAAAATGCTGCACAGTAAGAACGCTTTCAGAAAGCGAAGGGTTAATAGTTTATTTTATGAAGCGAATGGAGAAAAGAGAAATGTAAGTTCCAGCAATATTTGGTGTGACCATTGCTCTTCGGGGGAGGGGTCCTGGAAGTGATGATCCGGCTCCCACAGATATAGCCCTGATCTCATCATCCTCCAGTCTGTCTGGGATGACATGAAGAGACAGACGGATTGGAGCGAACCAACATCCACAGAAGATCTGTGCTTAGTTCTCCAAGATGGCGGCAGGAACAACCTCCCTGTCACCTCTCCTGACATGTCTGTATTTCTCATAGCTCTACATTGTGCTGTCCCTCTGTTATTCCTCCTGTAAATGTATAAATACATTGCCAACTAGAAGTTACCAGTTGGGGGCCCTCTAACACTGCCCGATCAGTGCTGATACTGAAACTGTGTAAGATACACCCCTACGATATGGAGAATGGTAACGGCCAGTTATTAAGATTTAAAAAAAAATCTTGGACATATTGCCAAGGAGCGGCAACACCTCCTGATCCCGTACAAATCAAATCATCTATAAGCTACTAGTGGATGGACGGCATGTGCAGCACCGCTCAGACACATAACTGGAGCTCCTGGGCCCCAAAGTACAATCTGTAATGTGGCCCCTACCTACATTGTGTCGTTTAAAATAGAGGTATATTCATGCCTCCAAACCATCCCGAATTCTGTGGGATAGTCCCAGATTCCGGGTCCTGTCCCACAGTCCTGGTCGGTGGGAAGTATGTCCCGGATTTCAACTCAGATGAGTTGAATACAATAGCGAATGAAGCAGGAGCTATCTGCTCTCTGTGTGTTCCGGCCCCTGGAGCTGTGGGCACGATGTGATGATATCACTCACATCGCGCCTGCAGCTCCTAGTACATTCAGTGACTTGAACTGCAGACAAAGCAGCAGGGAGCGAGGAGAGGTGAGTGTTAGTGGGGGGTTTATGTTAAACTTTGGGTGCAAATTAAGGGGAACATGAAACTAGGGGAAGATAAAACTAGGTGCAGATAAAGGGGGGAACATGAAACTGGTGGCAGATGAAGGGGGGCTTTAAACTCGGGGCAGATGAAGGGGTGTACATTAAACTGGAGGAATATGAAGGCAGGGACATTAAACTGGAGGCAGATGTAGGTGGGCATGAAACTGAGGGTAGATGTAAGGGGGACATGAAACTGGGGGCAGATGAAGGGGGAACATTAAACTGGTGGTATAAAAAGGGGAGAAATTAAACTGAAGTAGATTAAGAGGAATATTAAACTGGTGGCAGATAAAGAGGGGACATTAAACCAGAGGCAGTTGAAGGGGGGACATTAAACTGGTGGCAGATGGATGGGGACATTAAACTGGAGGAGATTAAGAGGGACATTAAATTGGGGACAGCTGAAAGGGACATTAAACTGGGGGTTTAATGTCATCCTCCAGCTACCCCTATGGTTTAATCTCCCCCTCCAGTTGCCCCAGTTTAATGTTCCCCCATTTGCCCCCAGAATAAACTGGGGCACAAGCACTTAGTTATAGAGGAAAGATGTCGGAGTGCCGGGCAAACGATCCTTCAAAGGGGTTTTCTGGCCCCAAATTTTATACTGATGATCTATTCTGTATGTGATCTGTAGGGGTTCGACCTCCTGATCCCGTACAAATCAAATCATCTATAAGCTACTAGTGGTTGGACGGCACGTGCAGCACCGCTCAGACACATAACTGGAGCTCCTGGGCCCCAAAGTACAATATGTAATGTGGCCCCTACCTACATTGTGTCGTTTAAAATAGAGGTATATTCATACCTCCCAATCATCCCGAATTCTGTGGGATACTCCCAGATTCCGGGTCCTGTCCCACAGTCCTGGTCGGTGGGAAGTATGTCCCGGATTTCAACTGAGATGAGTTGAATACAATAGCAAAGGAAGCAGGAGCTATCTGCTCTCTGTGTGTTCCAGCCCCTGGAGCTGTGGGCACGATGTGATGATATCACTCACATCGCGCCTGCAGGTCCTAGTACATTCAGTGACTTGAACTGCAGACAGAGCAGCAGGGGAGCGAGGAGAGGTGAGTGTTAGTGGGGGGTTTTATGTTAAACTTTGGGTGCAAATTAAGGGGAACATGAAACTAGGGGAGGATAAAACTAGGTGTAGATAAAGGGGGCTCATGAAACTGGTGGCAGATGAAGGGGGGCATTAAACTTAGGGCAGATGAAGGGGTGTACATTAAACTGGAGAAATATGAAGGCAGGGACATTAAACTGGAGGCAGATGTAGGTGGGCATGAAACTAAGGGTAGGGGGGACATGAAACTGGGTAGATGAAGGGGGCATGAAATTGGGGGCAGATGTAGGGGGGACACTAAACTGGTGGTATAAAAAGGGGGGACATTCAACTGAGGGAGATTAACAGGAATATTAAACTGGGGCAGATAAAGAGAGGACATTAAACCTGAGGCAGTTGAAGGGGGGGACATTAAACTGGTGGCAGATGGATGGGGACATTAAACTGGGGAGATTAAGAGGGACATTAAATTCGGGACAGCTGAAAAGGACATCAAACTTAGGGTTTATTGTCACCCTCCAGCTACCCCTACGGTTTAATCTCCCCCTCCAGTTGCCCCAGTTTAATATCCCCCTCCACCTGCCACAGTTTAATGTTCCCCCATTTGCCCCCAGAATAAACTGGGGCACAAGGAGAGGTCATACTGTTGGGCAATTAAAGGGGAACATTATAATGTAGGGGCATATCATGTTATGGTGACTGTAGGAGCATTATGCTGTGTGGGGGCACAAAGAAAAAATGGATGAGAATGGGCAGAGTCAATGTAGAAGTGGGTAGAACTAAATTTTCCGTGGCGTGCATAGCTCATCACACATTTTGTTCCTCTTTCTGTTCTTTGAAAGTTGGGAGGTTTGTATATCTTATGTTGCAGAGTTACCTTGGGGTCCATCAGGGTTCTGGGCTTAGTAGCATGGGTTACTGCTATACCCCCAAAGCTGTGCCCCTGACCCCGCCCCTATTGAAGTCATAGGAGCGGTGCAGCCACCCTGTTCACTGCATAGCAGTGGTTCCGGTAAACTATTACTTGCATAGGGTTGGAGGTGCACACTGTCCATTACCAGCTTCGGACATCCGGAGACTACTAGAATAGCTGATCTGTGTGGGCTCTGGGTGTCGGACCCCACGTATCACATACTAATGACCAATCCTGTACATAGATCATCAGTATGAAAATTCTATTTGGGGCCACCCAACCCCTTTAACACCCTGCTAGAACAAGGATTCAGGTCACTTCCATTTATTCTTTTTTTCTGACCCCCTAATCATTGTCCACTGCTCTACAGCACCCCTAGTGTCAGGAACTGGTCATTATCTGTTTATAAATACCAGTTTGTGAAAAATGTATGATCCGCCTCATCTGCATTGCAATGTACGTGCTCAGCCCCCGATGCCTGTTACGACTTTACTGCATGGCATACGTGATATTTATGCCAGTACAGGAGGTTGCTTATTTTTCTCCTGAGGACAAACTTGTAGTCTAAGTTCTCGGTAGTTAAAAGAAAAGTTTGGAATGGTTTGGTTGCCTGGAAAGGGTCCGATTGTCCGTTCCAAGTATCATTATCTAAGCAATCCAAGTGCGATTTCAAACATCTCGAGGGTGCATCTGCTAGAATACAATGGGAATCATTTGCAGCTCTCCTTCTCAATTTCCCTTCTGCTTCCTATTCCTTCCCCACCAGAGGCAGCATATGTTCCACCGATATCTCTAGCTCCAAGACTGATTAGCATAAGCAGGAGATAACAGAGGTAACCTACCTCCAGTGGTGTCACCGGCAGGCCAAGTCCTCCACGTCCTCAGTAAACCTATTACCAACACCGCAACGTAAAGTCAAGAGCGAGAACGAAACGATCCCTACAGAAGCTTCGAACCTACAAAAACATTCTATTTCCCCCGGAACAAGGCCGCGGAATCATCCCATCCAAGGGACGGGCGTTTGCCGTTATCTCTGAACACCTTTGAACTTATGTCCAGATATGAGCCGTGAAAGTGTGCGTATCATAAGCTCTTGTCAAACAATCCTCCATAATTCTTATTTGCTGGAGGTTTAAGGGCGCAGATGCAGGATTGGCACCGGCCTCGTTCTGGCTATATTGTTTGAGATAGCTGGGAGCCAAGATTAACGAGAGGAGGAAAAAAAAAAAAGCATAAAAAAACCCATAAAATAAAATAAAGCAGCATTCTGTATCGGAGTATATGTGCGTGTCAGGCCCCCCCTTTTCCCGGGCCCCCCCTTCTATGGGGCTTCTTGGATTACATTGACCAATACAAGCCGGTTTGGGCATTGTCCAAAAGAAATATTACTTGTATCAGCTGCTCAATGAAAGGCTCTCAATTGATACTGCTAAGCTGCCTGCCTTGCCATAGCTAGTGGCAGTGTTCTGTGACTCGGTGATTGCTTGCTTCCGTCGAATCGGTCACTAGAAGAAGGGCACACAAAACAGAGAACTAAACAAAAAGGCAGCCAGTAGCACTGAAGCAGCGTTGCAGCTGGCAGGCAATAACTTAGATAGTTACAGCTGCCATCACCTAGTTCATGCAAGCTTTTTAATATCTTTTGGCAGCAGTCAGTGTCGCAGCACAAAAGGAGAAGTTGGCACTTTTCTGCACACTTTGTTTGACATAACTGTAGCCAGTGCCCAGCTGATACCCTCATCAATGTTCTGTATGTTTTCCTAAGGTACGTTTTAATCGATCAAGCCTTTTTTCCCCCCCGTTCCGTCTCTACAAAAAAAAAAAAAAAAAAAACCCTAGAAGCCTACAAGATTAATGAGAGAGCTCCGAATCAGGAGCATATGTCTGGCCTTTGAGCCGGAGATAAGAAAAAAATATTCAAGAGTCAAAATAAAATTGAAAATTTGCTTCACCCGTTTTGCCAATTTGTGTAGCCAGGCGATAGGGATGTTTTTGTCTCCCGGTTAGGACGCGTACGGAGAGGGTCTCGTGTGGTTTCTCCGATACACGGTAATTGATTTGCTGTCTGTTCTGATTATTGGATATAGAAGTAAAAAATTATGAAGTTTTTGGTGTGTACGGAGGACTTGGACATCCAACCTGGGCCATAGTCAAGATTGAATTCTCGGTGTTCCGTGCCTGTCCTCGGGACTTTGGCTGGATGATACGACGTCTCATGCTGTGCTTCGTAGACGGGGAAGAGGAGAATGTCAATGAGACCAAGTGACAAATGATTGATTCCATCAAAACAAGTCATGATGTGGTGGAACCGAGTGAACCAGGTCAACCGGACTAGAGATGGGGTTACTTTTGCTTGCTCTGAATCAGAAACAGATGTTATGTCTCACCTTAGAACTGGAGACAAAAAAAAGATATTCCAAAAATTTTTTTAAAATTTCACCTATTTAAGCTAATCCATGTAGCCAGACGATGTACAGAGAGGATCTCATATGGTTACTCCAATACCGGGTGATTGATTTGTTGTCCGTTCCGATTGTTGGATATAGAAGTAAAGTATATAAAGCTTTCAGTGTATACGAGGACTGGAATCTTTGAGGCAGAGGACCGGGTGGAAACCCGGCAGACACCATTATAGCGTGTAACCGCTTTTTAAGTGGACAGGGTCTCTATCTCTATCCAGGTTGACCTGAAGGACAGAAAGCCAAACGCAAGTGTGTACCGAGCATAACTTGGGCCATAGTCAAAAATTTAATATTCGGTCTTTGATGACTGTCCTTGTGACTTGATCAGATGACGCGACTTCTCATGTTGTCCTTTGTAGACAAAGAAGAAGAGAATGTTGATGAGTGCAAGTGATTGATTCGATCAAAACAAGTGACAATTAGGTGGAACCAGGCAAACCAGACTACAGATGGGGTTACTTTTGCTTGCTCCGAATCCAAAGCATATGTTGGAAGGGGTTAATTTTGTTTGCTCCCAATTGGGTGCATATGTCTGGAGATAAGAAATTAACTTGAGTAAAATAAAAAAAAAAAAAGGAAACATGTTTAACTGTTTTGCCAATTCATGTCGCCAGACGATAGGAATGTTTTTGGACATGTACGGAGAGGATTTCACGCGGTTACTCCGATGCATGGAAATTTATTTACTGTCTGTTCTGATTATTGGATATAGAAGTATAAAAATAGGAAGCGTTCGGTGTGTATGGAGGACTTGGACATCCAACCTGGGCCACGGTCAAAAAATATTGAATCCTCGGTGTTCCATGCCTTTCCTC
The DNA here is from genome assembly GCF_031893055.1 of Leptodactylus fuscus. Classification (NCBI taxonomy): domain Eukaryota; kingdom Metazoa; phylum Chordata; class Amphibia; order Anura; family Leptodactylidae; genus Leptodactylus; species Leptodactylus fuscus. The sequence goes on along the minus strand of NC_134267.1, from coordinate 15,450,560 downwards.
GTGATTTTGTCTGGATGACGCGACTTCTCATGTTGTGCTTCGTAGACGGGGAAGAAGAGGATTTCAATTAGGCCAAGTAACAAATGATCGATTCCATCAAAGCGTCAAAATCAACCAGTTGTAACGTGGTGGAACCAAGTGAACCGGACTAGAGAAGGGGTTAATTTTGCTTGCTCAGTGGTATGAAGACCTGAACCACTAAAATATACCGAAGTGTACATTAGGCAAGGTACAGATAATAGAGGACTCAGATACAGTCCAGATATCCCAGGGGTCATCCCATTGGTATAGTGGATATAGTGGTGTTGCCGGCTAGGAATACTAATAATAGGGCACAGGGGCAGTAAAAATGGTAATAAATAAAAATTCTGCCATTATTGATAGAATTCATTATGTAGAAAGCATCTTGTAGACTTACCATTATTAGGAAGTAGTGGCACAAGTGTGTGTGAGAACCTACTGCAGGGGCACCTGGGGGTGAACATGGGCCGGGAGGAAGGAGGGTAAGGCAAATGAAAGAGGAAACATATATTTCCCCTAAGGGGAGTCTGTATTCATGGATCCCCCATATATTTCAGTATATGGAGGTATACGTTAAAATGGTCAAAAATATGAATACTTTTAGGGGGTTTGGTGTGGGGTCTGATATAACTAGGAATGGAGGGGCCCCGTGGCGAACTTCGGACATGGGGCCCATCCGATTGATGTCGAAGACCCTGATCGAATGAACCTCCTCCCCCTCTGCATTCCTGTGTGCACTATTATCCCCCATAGTGGCCCCCGTACACAGTATTATGCCCCATAGTGGCCCCTGCACACAGTATTATCCCCCATAGTGACCCCTGCACACAGTATTATCCCCCATAGTGACCCCTGCACACAGTATTATGTCCCATAGTGACCCCTGCACACAGTATTATGCCCCATAGTGGCTCCTGCACACAGTATTATGCCCTATAGTGGCTCCTGCACACAGTATTATGTCCCATAGTGGCCCCTGCACACAGTATTATGCCCCATAGTGGACCCTGTACACAGTATTATGCCCCATAGTGGCCCCTGTACACAGTATTATCCCCCATAGTGGCCCCTGCACACAGTATTATGTCCCATAGTGGCCACCGCACACAGTATTATGTCCCATAGTGGCCCCTGCGCACAGTATTATGCCCCATAGTGGCCCCTGCACACAGTATTATCCCCCATAGTGGCCCCTGTACATACTATTATGTCCCATAGTGACCCCTGCACACAGTATTATGTCCCATAGTGGCCCCTGCACACAGTATTATGTCCCATAGTGGACCCTGCACACAGTATTATGTCCCATAGTGGCCCCTGCACACAGTATAATGTCCCATAGTGGCCCCTGCACACAGTATTATACCCCATAGTGGCCCCTGCACACAGTATTATGTCCCATAGTGGCCCCTGCACACAGTATTATGTCCCATAGTGGTCCCTGCACACAGTATTATGTCCCATAGTGGCCCCTGCACACAGTATAATGTCCCATAGTGGCCCCTGCACACAGTATTATACCCCATAGTGGCCCCTGCACACAGTATTATCCCCCATAGTGGCCCCTGCACACAGTATTATACCCCATAGTGACCCCTGTACACAGTATTATGTCCCATAGTGGTCCCTGCACACAGTATTATGCCTCATAGTGGCCCCTGCACACACTATTATGCCTCATAGTGGCCCCTGCACACAGTATTATACCCCATAGTGACCCCTGTATACAGTATTATGTCCCATAGTGGTCCCTGCACACAGTATTATGTCCCATAGTGGCCCCTGCACACAGTATAATGTCCCATAGTGGCCCCTGCACACAGTATTATACCCCATAGTGGCCCCTGCACACAGTATTATGCTCCATAGTGGCCCCTGCACACACTATTATGCCTCATAGTGGCCCCTGTACACAGTATTTTGTCCCACTGTGGTCGCCCATGAACAATTATTATTCTCTGGGCTCTTTTCAGACCCAGAGAACAATAATCGGAAACCAAGGAGGGATACCAACGTAAAAACCACTGTTACTGATCTATTCCTGGCTCTGCTGGAGTCCTCGGTGTTGTCAGCCATCTTCAATGATGTCCGGGACGTTACATGACCCGGGATGCAGGCCCTGGTCATGTGACGTCAGGAGCTTCACAGAAGTAGGCCCAAAGCGTTCCTGGAGCCCGTAGAGGTAAGTAGCAGTATTTTTTATGTTCTCTTACCTCTCCCGGGCCTCCAATCATTATACTTGGGGGTTTGAAAAGACCCCCGAGAATAATAATATTGCTTGTGGGGCCCGCGACGTCAGATATCGATCCCGGCCCCTGCCAGGATTGGTAAGTAAACAGGGCCCGTTACCGGCAGGAGTAACTCTAGCTGGTAACGGCCTATTAAAAAAAACAAAAACACAGCGGTAGCGGCTGTGGCCGGGCCCCTAATGTCCTGGGCAGCTGCTACCCCGGTAGTTACGCCCCTGCTTAAGGCTCTGATATTTATATTGTGGTTCTGAATATACATAGATTGGGTCTTAATATGAGGGTCTGGTCTGGGGTCTGGATGGGGTTTTATATACTGTATATGTCCTATTACACTTGCCGTTGAATAAGACCTCTCACAATTGTGCCCATTTTTTGTCTTCCAGGCCAATTCCTCGTTTTGGCAAACCAAAACGAATCGATATATACAAACCATCTCATTGATGTTACCCCGTAAATGTAACTAAAAACTAAACACACGAGACATTCCCTTTAATGTGGACATGTATTCTTCGCTTTTACAATCCGTCATGGACTCATCTGTATTTACTTCAATGACTTCACCCACCTGACTGTGATCTACACGGCTGTATATATACAGGTGTCGGGAAAAGCCTAAGGGCCACCTAAGAACAGAAGACACGGAGATAAAATTCATGGCCCTCCGCCGGCTCGTTGTAAGTCGTAAACAGGGTGACGGATGGCTCCTTGCTTTACAATTGCTGTGTGGTCTTCTCACCGTCACTTCAGGTTTGTCACGTCAGTTGTATATTTTTAGTACTGGATTATACAACAGAACAGGTGAGGTCGTAAGTGGAGGAATGGCACATTGTCAACTGTATCCAAAAACTATGTCATTCGAGACTAATCCTCGTCACTTAATTTTTTACATTTGTCCCAATTTGGACAAAACGTTTTCTTTGTGACCTCTTATTGAGCACTGACAGACCACGACTGAACTCTCTACGTAAGGACCATGGGGCATCATAGGGGGACCCCTTACAATGTCCTCTCTTGATAATCATTTTTTTAATGGATTGTAATTATCTACTGAAAGACATGTGAGAATGCGAAGAGAGATGACAGGTCCTCCTTAAAGGGGTTGTCTTGGCAAAAATTTTATTTCTTAATTAGGTCGAAGGAGCATACAAAAAGAAAAAAAAATCATACTCCCCTGTACCCGGTTCTCCAGCTGAAGTCCTCACTGTATGTGACCGCTGAGGCCAATCAGCAGCTTCAGCGGAAGGGACATGGGACGTCACAGCCGGTGAGGAATTCCACTGCAATGATGTCCTTATTGTGGTCGGGTTATCTTCTCATACATGTAGTGTCCTCCTGATAACCAGCCATGATGTCCTTGTTGTGGTCGGGTTATCTTCTCATACATGTAGTGTCCTCCTGATAACCAGCCATGATGTCCTTATTGTGGTCGGGTTATCTTCTCATACATGTAGTGTCCTCCTGATAACCAGCCATGATGTCCTTATTGTGGTCAGGTTATCTTCTCATACATGTAGTGTCCTCCTGATAACCAGCCATGATGTCCTTATTGTGGTCAGGTTATCTTCTCATACATGTAGTATCCTCCTGATAACCAGCCATGATGTCCTTATTGTGGTCAGGTTATCTTCTCATACATGTAGTGTCCTCCTGATAACCAGCCATGATGTCCTTATTGTGCTCAGGTTATCTTCTCATACATGTAGTGTCCTCCTGATAACCAGCCATGATGTCCTTATTGTGGTCAGGTTATCTTCTCATACATGTAGTGTCCTCCTGATAACCAGCCATGATGTCCTTATTGTGGTCATGATTATATTCATGGTACAACCCTTTAATATTTAATCCCATCCGTTATAATCATTATATATCATCTCCAGCTTTAAAAATAAAAATTGCAAAATAAATTAGAATTTTTGCATCCGCTCCTTTAGAGATTTTATACATTTATTGTGGCAAAAAATTATTTTGTATTGTGTAATTTTTTTACTTTATTCATTTTTTTGCTGTGGTCCACATTAAACATGGCGTAATAGAAAGCAGATACTGCAAGATAATATAACAATTGTACCTAATTAGATAGTTATTAGAGCAGAAGCGGTGCCAGGCCATGTGCGTACCACTCACACATGGTATATCGCTTATAAGGTGCCAAGTGATGTCTGAATCAGAAACTGGCCGGTGCTTGGAGCCCACGAGACCCTTGGAAGTCATCACCTCCTTTATGGACAAGTGGAATAAACTAAAGATAACACACAGATTCCTCAAGTAGGAGATGAAGTGGAAGAAACGTATTGGCATTTGGCCTTGTGCTGGTCTTGTTCAAGCCTAAAGGACTAATAACAATGTCATCAGCTCGGAAGGACAACCTAAATATATACCTTCCACCTAAAATGTGGGAAGAAGGAGTCTGCTTATGTACATTATCTCATAGTCTAAATCAAGAGCGATCGCTTTAGACCAGGCTGGCTGTCATGGGGCTCTCAATATTATAGGCAAAAAGAATTAAGGCAAAAATATCTGAATTTTCTAAGATTTGGTACCATTTTGTTGGGTCACACCACTTTGTTTGCCACACCACTTTGCAATCCTCCCAGTTGGCACTGTAAGATGCTCCCATTAAGGGCATTAGGGTCGCTATAAAGGACATCTGGGGTAGAGAATAAGACAGCTAAGGTTTGGGTAGAACGTGTAGTACCCCAAACAAACTTTGGAATGGCGCCCAAAATCTCCCTACTAAACAGCAACCATTGCAGGCACGTCCATGACGCCACTCCACAGAGCCCTTTGTCACCAGGTTCGAGGAATATTGTTGCATCAAGCACCTTCCTGTGGACATCCAGCATGACGTGGGGTTATGGCCTTGTGGTGATGTGGTGTGGCGTCTTCTCATCATGTGGGCGGTGTGTTATGTGACCCAGTCCTACTCCTTCTCTAATGTTCATGCACCCGCTAGGCCCGCATTCAGCAGTGGGGTCTGTGGATGGTCCAAACTCTGAATGGAGACGTTTTGATACCACTTTGACATCAGCCATGTTAAGTTCTACGTGGATCAAAGCTAGGTGGCACCTGCGAGGAGAAGGGGGCAACAAGCAGCGCACTTGAGATTGCAGTGTCTTGGGCAATTGGTCAGATATGTTGTCTTGCATTTGGTCCTGGTGTAATCGGATGGGAACTGTGTTTCTGGTGTCAAATGAAAGCTGAGATTCTTATCTTATATATGACACCAAGATCTCAGTTTTACCTTTGAGATGTCCCAAGTTGAAAACACAGTTGAGATTGGATGCGGAAGGAGACGTACATAAAAATGTCAATCTTGACTGTGTTTTCAACTTGGGATATCTCTGGAAATAATAAAGGTCTTTCATACAACACCAGGACCACAGTTCTCTGTTTTATAACGCCTGAGTGTTTCAAGTGAACTCCCCCGCCTCAGGTCTTCTGTATAACACCTGTTTACTAGAGGTGATTCGAATAGTATTCGAAACATAGTTTTGAATACCTTGCTCCCATAGGAATGAATGGGAGCGGGGCGAACAGCAAGGGGTTAAGCGCCGGCCGCGCGTCGACCTCTGTCATCCGTTTCTATGGAGCGAGGTATTCGAAACTGCAGTTTCGATTACTATTCGCTCATCTCTACTGTTTACCCCCCCCCCCCCCCCCCCCCCGTGCCTGTTCTATATAAGGGACAGAAAGTAGATTTCAGCGCAGGATATCACCGAACCATGAATTATTTTTGATTTTTTAAAAATAATTTATATATAATTTTTTTTTTAGATTATTTTGTTTATCATTCAATTATATAATTCATTAATTATTTAAAAATATATAAGATAAATAATAAATTAAATATATAAATGTATATAGGAATAAAATATTGAATAATTACTACAAAAAAAAATAACTACAAGACACAACGTTGCGATAGGCTGAACAGCAAGTTGCGAATCATCTCTTATCGAACGGAAGGATCTTATCCATCAAGTGCATATTTGCCACCTGCAAGGAAGTGACAATGGCCAGCCGCCTGTCTTACACAGTGGTTCTTCTACAAGTCTTAAAGGGGACATAACCTTGAGTTATTTATAAGCGCCAAATGTTTATTGAAAGGAGCGCTGATAATTGGAGATAATTGATAAGAGTTCAAAGGTGTGAGCGGAGACGTGCCAGATGCTCGGCAGACACACAGACCCTTCTTTGTCAGGCTCCATGTGGCGGCCATGATCTCATCGCTTCTGCTTTATGATATTTCTGCTCCATTTTTACTTTTATATTTATTAGGTTAATGTTCGCAATGACCTGAGGATAAATGATTCCACTATGGATATGTTCACATCTGCAAGTCTCCGTGTCCACCTGAAGATTGGCGGAGGAAAAAAAATCCTGCGCGAAGAATTTTTTTCTTGGCTTATTTCAGACAGACACACAATGGACCCCATTTAGGTTCATGTTACTATTTTAGCAACCCACCTGTCCGTTGTTCTGATCCTCCAATGGTCCAGATCAATGGACAGGTGACACTAGTAGGATTAGGCTACTCCAAAGCCCCTGCATTGACATAAAGGGTTAAACTAGTTATTCTGAGATGTTACTATTATTGAGCTATCCTTTAGGATCTGACTGTTGACCACCCCTCTGATCAGATGATTGAGGGGCTGCAGCACAATACTGTATATAACATAGTGGTTGATCTTGGTATTGCAGCTCAGTCCCATTCATTTGATCACATGACTGATGGATGTGACGTCACACTCACACAGAAGAGGCCGCTGGACTGGCTTTGGTGACTCTTTAATGGTCTGATCCATGTTGGCGCCAGAATAGGACCCCACTGATAAGTCATGGATATCAATGCCTTGGAAAACCCCTAGGGGGCGCATGGGAGCTGACTGTATACTTTCTTATGACTGTATGCGGTAATCTCCCTCCAAAGCTCCCTCTAGAGGTGACTACGGGTAGTGAGAATTTTATTATTAAAGCTTTACCTATAAAGGAGACTTGGAAGGAAAAATAATACAACAATAGAATTGCCGACATATTGATTGGATGAAATTATTATTTTATTACAGGTTATACAATTACTTTTGAGCACGGACTCCATGGTTGTAATAAAATCGCGACCTTCACACAACCTCAGTCTTTTCTAGAGGTCACCGGATGGTAGTAACCCACGTAGTACCACCAACAACCAAGTCGCTGTGGGGTCATAGCCTAGGAGCCATTAAAGGGATTTTACTAACATAGATATCTATAGTGAATCAACTGAATATGCCATAGATATCTGAAGGGTGGGGGCATAAATTAAAAAAAAAAATCATGGTTAACCCTTAAATGTGTCCAAAATAAATGAGAATCCTTGGAAATTGTTGAACAATACAGAACAATAGGGATATATAGACTCACTTATATCTCTAACTATAGTTTCTATAGATAGATATAACATAGTAGTCATGAGATAATGTGAATAATCCTGAAGGCCCATAGTAC